>NW_027485781.1:10000-30981 GCF_050908995.1 Andrena cerasifolii
CGAACCAACGAAAAAACGACCAACGAACCAACGAACAATCGAACAAACGAACAATCGAACAAACGAACAAACGAACCAACGAACCAACGAACCAACGAACCAACGAACCAACGAACCAACAAACCAACGAACCAACGAACCAACGAACCAACGAACCAACGAACCAACGAACCAACGAACCAACGAACCAACGAACCAACGAAACAACGACCAACGAACCAACGAACAAACGAAAAAACGAAAAAACGACAAAACAAACAAACGAACAAACGAACAAACGAACAAACGAACAAACGAACCAACGAACCAACGAACCAACGAACCAACGAACCAACGAACCAACGAACCAACGAACCAACGAACCAACGAACCAACGAACCAACGAACCAACGAACCAACGATCCAACGTACCAACGAACCAACGAACCAACGAACCAACGAACCAACGAACCAACGATCCAACGAACCAACGAACCAATGAACCAACGAACCAACGAACCAACGAACCAACGAGCCAACGAACCAACGAACCAACGAAACAACGAACCAACGAACCAACGAACCAACGAACCAACGAACCAACGAACCAGCGAACAAACGAACAAACGAACCAACGAACCAACGAACCAACGAACCAACGAACAAACGAAAAAACGACAAAACAAACAAACGAACAAACGAACAAACGAACAAACGAACAAACGAACAAACGAACAAACGAACAAACGAACAAACGAACAAACGAACAAACGAACAAACGAACAAACGAACAAACGAACAAACGAATAAAAGAACAAACGAACAAACGAACCAACGAACAAACGAACAAACGAACAAAGAAAGAAAGAAACAAAGAAACAAACGAACCAACGAACCAAGGAACCAACGAACCAACGAACCAACGAACCAACGAACCAACGAACCAACGAACCAACGAACCAACGAACCAACGAACCAACGAACCAACGAACCAACGAACCAACGAACCAACGAACCAACGAACCAACGAACCAACGCTCCAACGATCCAACGAACCAACGAACCAACGAACCAACGAACAAACGAACAAACGAATAAAAGAACAAACGAACAAACGAACAAAGAGACAAAGAAACAAAGAAACAAAGATAAAACGAACCAACGAACCAACGAACCAACGAACGAACGAACCAACGAACCAACGAACCAACGAACCAACGAACCAACGAACCAACGAACCAACGAACCAACGAACCAACGAACCAACGAACCAACGAACCAACGAACCAACGAACCAACGTACCAACGAACCAACGAACCAACGAACCAACGAACCAACGAACCAACGAACCAACGAACCAACGAACCAACGAACCAACGAACCAACGAACCAACGTACCAACGAACCAACGAACCAACGAACCAACGCACCAACGAACCAACGAACCAACGAACCAACGAACCAACGAACCAACGAACCAACGAACCAACGAACCAACGAACCAACGAACCAACGAACCAACGAAACAACGAACCAACGAACCAACGAACCAACGAACCAACGAAACAACGAACCAGCGAACAAACGAACAAACGAACCAACGAACCAAAGAACCAACGAACCAACCAACCAACGAACCAACGAACCAACGAACCAACGAACCAACGAACCAACGAACCAACGAACCAACGCACCAACGAACCAACGAACCAACGAACCAACGAACCAACGAACAAACGAACAAACGAACCAACGAACCAACGAACCAACGAACCAACGAACCAACGAACCAACGAACCAACGAACCAACGAACCAACGCACCAACGAACCAACGAACCAACGAACCAACGAACCAACGAACCAACGAAACAACGGACCAACCAACCAACGAACCAACGAACCAACGAACCAACGAACCAACGAACCAACGAACCAACGAACCAACGCACCACCGAACCAACGAACCAACGAACCAACGAACCAACGAACCAACGAACCAACGAACCAACGAACCAACGAACCAACGAACCAACGAACCAACGAACAAACGAAAAAACGAAAAAACAAACAAACGAACAAACGAACAAACGCACAAACGAACAAACGAACAAACGAACAAACGAACAAACGAATAAAAGAACAAACGAACAAACGAACAATCGAACAAACGAACAAACGAACAAACGAACAAACGAACAAACGAACAAACGAACAATCGAACAAGAAGACAAAGAAACAAAGAAACAAAGAAAAAACGAACCAACGAACCAACGAACCAACGAACCAACGAACCAACGAACCAACGAACCAACGAACCAACGAACCAACGAACCAACGAACCAACGAACCAACGAACCAACGAACCAACGAACCAACGAACCAACGAATCATCGAACCAACGAAACAACGACCAACGAACCAACGAACAAACGAAAAAACGACAAAACGAACAAACGAACAAACGAACAAACGAACAAACGAACAAACGAACAAACGAACAAACGAACAAACGAACAAACGAACAAACGAACAAACGGACAAACGTATAAATGAACAAACGAACAAACGAACAATCGAACAATCGAACAAACGAACAAACGAACAAACGAACAAACGAACAAACGAACAAACGAACAAACGAACAAACGAACAAACGAACAAACGAACAAACGAACAAACGAACAAACGAACAAACGATCAAACGAAACAACGACCAACGAACCAACGAACAAACGAAGAAACGACAAAACAAACAAACGAACAAACGAACAAACGAACAAACGAACAAACGAACAAACGAACCAACGAACCAACGAACCAACGAACCAACGAACCAACGAACCAACGAACCAACGAACCAACGAACCAACGAACCAACGAACCAACGAACCATCGAACCAACGTACCAACGAACCAACGAACCAACGAACCAACGAACCAACGAACCAACGATCCAACGAACCAACGAACCAATGAACCAACGAACCAACGAACCAACGAACCAACGAGCCAACGAACCAACGAACCAACGAAACAACGAACCAACGAACCAACGAACCAACGAACCAACGAACCAACGAACCAGCGAACAAACGAACAAACGAACCAACGAACCAACGAACCAACGAACCAACCAACCAACGAACCAACGAACCAACGAACCAACGAACCAACGAACCAACGCTCCAAAGAACCAACGAACCAACGAACCAACGAACCAACGAACCAACGAACCAACGAACCAACGAACCAACGAACCAACGAACAAACGAAAAAACGACAAAACAAACAAACGAACAAACGAACAAACGAACAAACGAAGAAACGAACAAACGAACAAACGAACAAACGAACAAACGAACAAACGAACAAACGAACAAACGAATAAAAGAACAAACGAACAAACGAACCAACGAACAAACGAACAAACGAACAAAGAAAGAAAGAAACAAAGAAACAAACGAACCAACGAACCAAGGAACCAACGAACAAACGAACCAACGAACCAACGAACCAACGAACCAACGAACCAACGAACCAACGAACCAACGAACCAACGAACCAACGAACCAACGAACCAACGAACCAACGAACCAACGAACCAACGAACCAACGAACCAACGAACCAACGAACCAACGAACCAACGAACCAACGAACCAACGAACCAACGAACAAACGAAAAAACGACAAAACAAACAAACGAACAAACGAACAAACGAACAAACGAACAAACGAATAAAAGAACAAACGAACAAACGAACAATCGAACAAACGAACAAACGAACAAACGAACAAACGAACAAACGAACAATCGAACAAAGAGACAAAGAAACAAAGAAACAAAGAAAAAACGAACCAACGAACCAACGAACCAACGAACCAACGAACCAACGAACCAACGAACCAACGAACCAACGAACCAACGAACCAACGAACCAACGAACCAACGAAACAACGAACCAACGAACAAACGAACAAACGATCAAACGAACAAACGAACAATCGAACAAAGAGACAAAGAAACAAAGAAACAAAGATAAAACGAACCAACGAACCAACGAACCAACGAATCAACGAACCAACGAACCAACGAACCAACGAACCAACGAACCAACGAACAAACGAACCAACGAACCAACGAACCAACGGACCAACCAACCAACGAAACAACGAACCAACGAACCAACGAACCAACGAACCAACGAACCAACGCACCAACGAACCAACGAACCAACGAACCAACGAACCAACGAACCAACGAAACAACGAACCAACGAACCAACGAACAAACGAACAAACGAACAATCGAACAAACGAACAAACGAACAAACGATCAAACGAACAAACGAACAATCGAACAAAGAGACAAAGAAACAAAGAAACAAAGATAAAACGAACCAACGAACCAACGAACAAACGAACAAACGAACAAACGAACCAACGAACCAACGAACCAACGAACCAACGAACCAACGAACCAACGAACCAACGAACCAACGAACCAACGCACCAACGAACCAACGAACCAACGAACCAACGAACCAACGAACCAACGAAACAACGAACCAACGAACCAACGAACAAACGAACAAACGAACAATCGAACAAACGAACAAACGAACAAACGAACAAACGAACAAACGAACAAACGAACAAACGAACAAACGAACAAACGAACCAACGAACCAACGAACCAACGAACCAACGAACCAACGAACCAACGAACCAACGAACCAACGAACCAACGAACAAACGAACAAACGAACAATCGAACAAACGAACAAACGAACAAACGAACAAACGAACAAACGAACAAACGAACAAACGAACAAACGAACAAACGAACAAACGAACAAACGAACCAACGAACCAACGAACCAACGAACCAACGAACCAACGAACCAACGAACCAACGAACCAACGAACCAACGCACCAACGAACCAACGAACCAACGCACCAACGAACCAACGAACCAACGAACCAACGAAACTAACGAACCAACGAACCAACGAACCAACGAACCAACGAACCAACGAACCAACGAAACAACGAACCAACGAACCAACGAACCAACGAACCAACGAAACAACGAACCAGCGAACAAACGAACAAACGAACCAACGAACCAAAGAACCAACGAACCAACCAACCAACGAACCAACGAACCAACGAACCAACGAACCAACGAACAAACGAACCAACGCACCAACGAACCAACGAACCAACGAACCAACGAACCAACGAACCAACGAACCAACGAAACAACGAACAACGAATCAACGAACCAACGAAACAACGAACCAACGAACCAACGAACCAACGAACCAACGAACCAACGAACCAGCGAACAAACGAACAAACGAACAAACGAACAAACGAACAAACGAACAAACGAACAAACGAACAAACGAATAAAAGAACAAACGAACAAACGAACAATCGAACAAACGAACCAACGAACCAACGAACCAACGAACCAACGAAACAACGAACCAACGAACCAACGAACCAACGAACCAACGAAACAACGAACCAGCGAACAAACGAACAAACGAACCAACGAACCAAAGAACCAACGAACCAACCAACCAACGAACCAACGAACCAACGAACCAACGAACCAACGAACCAACGAACCAACGCACCAACGAACCAACGAACCAACGAACCAACGAACCAACGAACAAACGAACAAACGAACCAACGAACCAACGAACCAACGAACCAACGAACCAACGAACCAACGAACCAACGAACCAACGAACCAACGCACCAACGAACCAACGAACCAACGAACCAACGAACCAACGAACCAACGAAACAACGGACCAACCAACCAACGAACCAACGAACCAACGAACCAACGAACCAACGAACCAACGAACCAACGAACCAACGCACCACCGAACCAACGAACCAACGAACCAACGAACCAACGAACCAACGAACCAACGAACCAACGAACCAACGAACCAACGAACCAACGAACAAACGAAAAAACGAAAAAACAAACAAACGAACAAACGAACAAACGCACAAACGAACAAACGAACAAACGAACAAACGAATAAAAGAACAAACGAACAAACGAACAATCGAACAAACGAACAAACGAACAAACGAACAAACGAACAAACGAACAAACGAACAAACGAACAATCGAACAAGAAGACAAAGAAACAAAGAAACAAAGAAAAAACGAACCAACGAACCAACGAACCAACGAACCAACGAACCAACGAACCAACGAACCAACGAACCAACGAACCAACGAACCAACGAACCAACGAACCAACGAACCAACGAACCAACGAACCAACGAACCAACGAATCATCGAACCAACGAAACAACGACCAACGAACCAACGAACAAACGAAAAAACGACAAAACGAACAAACGAACAAACGAACAAACGAACAAACGAACAAACGAACAAACGAACAAACGAACAAACGAACAAACGAACAAACGGACAAACGTATAAATGAACAAACGAACAAACGAACAATCGAACAATCGAACAAACGAACAAACGAACAAACGAACAAACGAACAAACGAACAAACGAACAAACGAACAAACGAACAAACGAACAAACGAACAAACGAACAAACGAACAAACGAACAAACGATCAAACGAAACAACGACCAACGAACCAACGAACAAACGAAGAAACGACAAAACAAACAAACGAACAAACGAACAAACGAACAAACGAACAAACGAACCAACGAACCAACGAACCAACGAACCAACGAACCAACGAACCAACGAACCAACGAACCAACGAACCAACGAACCAACGAACCAACGAACCATCGAACCAACGTACCAACGAACCAACGAACCAACGAACCAACGAACCAACGAACCAACGATCCAACGAACCAACGAACCAATGAACCAACGAACCAACGAACCAACGAACCAACGAGCCAACGAACCAACGAACCAACGAAACAACGAACCAACGAACCAACGAACCAACGAACCAACGAACCAACGAACCAGCGAACAAACGAACAAACGAACCAACGAACCAACGAACCAACGAACCAACCAACCAACGAACCAACGAACCAACGAACCAACGAACCAACGAACCAACGCTCCAAAGAACCAACGAACCAACGAACCAACGAACCAACGAACCAACGAACCAACGAACCAACGAACCAACGAACCAACGAACCAACGAACAAACGAAAAAACGACAAAACAAACAAACGAACAAACGAACAAACGAACAAACGAAGAAACGAACAAACGAACAAACGAACAAACGAACAAACGAACAAACGAACAAACGAACAAACGAATAAAAGAACAAACGAACAAACGAACCAACGAACAAACGAACAAACGAACAAAGAAAGAAAGAAACAAAGAAACAAACGAACCAACGAACCAAGGAACCAACGAACAAACGAACCAACGTACCAACGAACCAACGAACCAACGAACCAACGAACCAACGAACCAACGAACCAACGAACCAACGAACCAACGAACCAACGAACCAACGAACCAACGAACCAACGAACCAACGAACCAACGAACCAACGAACCAACGAACCAACGAACCAACGAACCAACGAACCAACGAACAAACGAAAAAACGACAAAACAAACAAACGAACAAACGAACAAACGAACAAACGAACAAACGAATAAAAGAACAAACGAACAAACGAACAATCGAACAAACGAACAAACGAACAAACGAACAAACGAACAAACGAACAATCGAACAAAGAGACAAAGAAACAAAGAAACAAAGAAAAAACGAACCAACGAACCAACGAACCAACGAACCAACGAACCAACGAACCAACGAACCAACGAACCAACGAACCAACGAACCAACGAACCAACGAACCAACGAAACAACGAACCAACGAACAAACGAACAAACGATCAAACGAACAAACGAACAATCGAACAAAGAGACAAAGAAACAAAGAAACAAAGATAAAACGAACCAACGAACCAACGAACCAACGAATCAACGAACCAACGAACCAACGAACCAACGAACCAACGAACCAACGAACAAACGAACCAACGAACCAACGAACCAACGGACCAACCAACCAACGAAACAACGAACCAACGAACCAACGAACCAACGAACCAACGAACCAACGCACCAACGAACCAACGAACCAACGAACCAACGAACCAACGAACCAACGAAACAACGAACCAACGAACCAACGAACAAACGAACAAACGAACAATCGAACAAACGAACAAACGAACAAACGATCAAACGAACAAACGAACAATCGAACAAAGAGACAAAGAAACAAAGAAACAAAGATAAAACGAACCAACGAACCAACGAACAAACGAACAAACGAACCAACGAACCAACGAACCAACGAACCAACGAACCAACGAAACAACGAACCAACGAACCAACGAACAAACGAACAAACGAACAATCGAACAAACGAACAAACGAACAAACGAACAAACGAACAAACGAACAAACGAACCAACGAACCAACGAACCAACGAACCAACGAACCAACGAACCAACGAACCAACGAACCAACGAACCAACGCACCAACGAACCAACGAACCAACGAACCAACGAACCAACGAACCAACGAACCAACGAACCAACGAACCAACGAACCAACGGACCAACCAACCAACGAAACAACGAACCAACGAACCAACGAACCAACGAACCAACGAACCAACGCACCAACGAACCAACGAACCAACGAACCAACGAACCAACGAACCAACGAAACAACGAACCAACGAACCAACGAACAAACGAACAATCGAACAAACGAACAAACGAACAAACGAACAAACGAACAAACGAACAAACGAACAAACGAACAAACGAACAAACGAACAAACGAACAAACGAACAAACGAACAAACGAACAAACGAACAAACGAACAAACGAACAAACGAACAAACGAACCAACGAACCAACGAACCAACGAACCAACGAACCAACGAACCAACGAACCAACGAACCAACGAACCAACGAACAAACGAACCAACGAACCAACGAACCAACGAACCAACGAACCAACGAAACAACGAACCAACGAACCAACGAACAAACGAACAAACGAACAAACGAACAATCGAACAAACGAACAAACGAACAAACGAACAAACGAACAAACGAACAAACGAACAAACGAACAAACGAACAAACGAACAAACGAACAAACGAACCAACGAACCAACGAACCAACGAACCAACGAACCAACGAACCAACGAACCAACGAACCAACGAACCAACGCACCAACGAACCAACGAACCAACGCACCAACGAACCAACGAACCAACGAACCAACGAACCAACGAACCAACGAACCAACGAACCAACGAACCAACGAACCAACGAACCAACGAAACAACGAACCAACGAACCAACGAACCAACGAACCAACGAAACAACGAACCAGCGAACAAACGAACAAACGAACCAACGAACCAAAGAACCAACGAACCAACCAACCAACGAACCAACGAACCAACGAACCAACGAACCAACGAACCAACGAACCAACGCACCAACGAACCAACGAACCAACGAACCAACGAACCAACGAACCAACGAACCAACGAAACAACGAACCAACGAATCAACGAACCAACGAAACAACGAACCAACGAACCAACGAACCAACGAACCAACGAACCAACGAACCAGCGAACAAACGAACAAACGAACAAACGAACAAACGAACAAACGAACAAACGAACAAACGAACAAACGAATAAAAGAACAAACGAACAAACGAACAATCGAACAAACGAACAAACGAACAAACGAACAAACGAACAAACGAACAATCGAACAAAGAGACAAAGAAACAAAGAAACAAAGAAAAAACGAACCAACGAACCAACGAACCAACGAACCAACGAACCAACGAACCAACGAACCAACGAACCAACGAACCAACGAACCAACGAACCAACGAAACAACGAACCAACGAACAAACGAACAAACGATCAAACGAACAAACGAACAATCGAACAAAGAGACAAAGAAACAAAGAAACAAAGATAAAACGAACCAACGAACCAACGAACCAACGAATCAACGAACCAACGAACCAACGAACCAACGAACCAACGAACCAACGAACCAACGAACCAACGAACCAACGAACCAACGAACCAACGAACCAACGAACCAACGAACCAACGTACCAACGAACCAACGAACCAACGAACCAACGAACCAATGAACCAACGAACCAACGAACCAACGAACCAACGAACCAACGAAACAACGAACCAACGAAACAACGAACAAACGAACAAACGAACAAACGATCAAACGAACAAACGAACAATCGAACAAAGAGACAAAGAAACAAAGAAACAAAGATAAAACGAACCAACGAACCAACGAACAAACGAACAAACGAACCAACGAACCAACGAACCAACGGACCAACCAACCAACGAAACAACGAACCAACGAACCAACGAACCAACGAACCAACGAACCAACGCACCAACGAACCAACGAACCAACGAACCAACGAACCAACGAACCAACGAAACAACGAACCAACGAACCAACGAACAAACGAACAAACGAACAATCGAACAAACGAACAAACGAACAAACGAACAAACGAACAAACGAACAAACGAACAAACGAACAAACGAACAAACGAACCAACGAACCAACGAACCAACGAACCAACGAACCAACGAACCAACGAACCAACGAACCAACGCACCAACGAACCAACGAACCAACGAACCAACGAACCAACGAACCAACGAAACAACGGACCAACCAACCAACGAACCAACGAACCAACGAACCAACGAACCAACGAACCAACGAACCAACGAACCAACGCACCACCGAACCAACGAACCAACGAACCAACGAACCAACGAACCAACGAACCAACGAACCAACGAATCATCGAACCAACGAAACAACGACCAACGAACCAACGAACAAACGAAAAAACGACAAAACGAACAAACGAACAAACGAACAAACGAACAAACGAACAAACGAACAAACGAACAAACGAACAAACGAACAAACGAACAAACGGACAAACGTATAAATGAACAAACGAACAAACGAACAATCGAACAATCGAACAAACGAACAAACGAACAAACGAACAAACGAACAAACGAACAAACGAACAAACGAACAAACGAACAAACGAACAAACGAACAAACGAACAAACGAACAAACGAACAAACGAACAAACGAACAAACGATCAAACGAAACAACGACCAACGAACCAACGAACAAACGAAGAAACGACAAAACAAACAAACGAACAAACGAACAAACGAACAAACGAACAAACGAACCAACGAACCAACGAACCAACGAACCAACGAACCAACGAACCAACGAACCAACGAACCAACGAACCAACGAACCAACGAACCAACGAACCATCGAACCAACGTACCAACGAACCAACGAACCAACGAACCAACGAACCAACGAACCAACGATCCAACGAACCAACGAACCAATGAACCAACGAACCAACGAACCAACGAACCAACGAGCCAACGAACCAACGAACCAACGAAACAACGAACCAACGAACCAACGAACCAACGAACCAACGAACCAACGAACCAGCGAACAAACGAACAAACGAACCAACGAACCAACGAACCAACGAACCAACCAACCAACGAACCAACGAACCAACGAACCAACGAACCAACGAACCAACGCTCCAAAGAACCAACGAACCAACGAACCAACGAACCAACGAACCAACGAACCAACGAACCAACGAACCAACGAACCAACGAACAAACGAAAAAACGACAAAACAAACAAACGAACAAACGAACAAACGAACAAACGAAGAAACGAACAAACGAACAAACGAACAAACGAACAAACGAACAAACGAACAAACGAACAAACGAACAAACGAATAAAAGAACAAACGAACAAACGAACCAACGAACAAACGAACAAACGAACAAAGAAAGAAAGAAACAAAGAAACAAACGAACCAACGAACCAAGGAACCAACGAACAAACGAACCAACGAACCAACGAACCAACGAACCAACGAACCAACGAACCAACGAACCAACGAACCAACGAACCAACGAACCAACGAACCAACGAACCAACGAACCAACGAACCAACGAACCAACGAACCAACGAACCAACGAACCAACGAACCAACGAACCAACGAACCAACGAACCAACGAACCAACGAACAAACGAAAAAACGACAAAACAAACAAACGAACAAACGAACAAACGAACAAACGAACAAACGAATAAAAGAACAAACGAACAAACGAACAATCGAACAAACGAACAAACGATCAAACGAACAAACGAACAATCGAACAAAGAGACAAAGAAGCAAAGAAACAAAGATAAAACGAACCAACGAACCAACGAACCAACGAATCAACGAACCAACGAACCAACGAACCAACGAACCAACGAACCAACGAACCAACGAACCAACGAACCAACGAACCAACGAAACAACGAACCAACGAACCAACGAACAAACGAACAAACGAACAATCGAACAAACGAACAAACGAACAAACGAACAAACGAACAAACGAACAAACGAACAAACGAACAAACGAACAAACGAACAAACGAACAAACGAACAAACGAACCAACGAACCAACGAACCAACGAACCAACGAACCAACGAACCAACGAACCAACGAACCAACGAACCAACGCACCAACGAACCAACGAACCAACGAACCAACGAACCAACGAACCAACGAAACAACGAACCAACGAACCAACGAACAAACGAACAAACGAACAAACGAACAATCGAACAAACGAACAAACGAACAAACGAACAAACGAACAAACGAACAAACGAACAAACGAACAAACGAACAAACGAACCAACGAACCAACGAACCAACGAACCAACGAACCAACGAACCAACGAACCAACGAACCAACGAACCAACGAACAAACGAACAAACGAACAATCGAACAAACGAACAAACGAACAAACGAACAAACGAACAAACGAACAAACGAACAAACGAACAAACGAACAAACGAACAAACGAACAAACGAACAAACGAACAAACGAACCAACGAACCAACGAACCAACGAACCAACGAACCAACGAACCAACGAACCAACGAACCAACGAACCAACGCACCAACGAACCAACGAACCAACGCACCAACGAACCAACGAACCAACGAACCAACGAACCAACGAACCAACGAACCAACGAACCAACGAACCAACGAACCAACGAACCAACGAAACAACGAACCAACGAACCAACGAACCAACGAACCAACGAAACAACGAACCAGCGAACAAACGAACAAACGAACCAACGAACCAAAGAACCAACGAACCAACCAACCAACGAACCAACGAACCAACGAACCAACGAACCAACGAACCAACGAACCAACGCACCAACGAACCAACGAACCAACGAACCAACGAACCAACGAACCAACGAACCAACGAAACAACGAACCAACGAATCAACGAACCAACGAAACAACGAACCAACGAACCAACGAACCAACGAACCAACGAACCAACGAACCAGCGAACAAACGAACAAACGAACAAACGAACAAACGAACAAACGAACAAACGAACAAACGAACAAACGAATAAAAGAACAAACGAACAAACGAACAATCGAACAAACGAACAAACGAACAAACGAACAAACGAACAAACGAACAAACGAACAATCGAACAAAGAGACAAAGAAACAAAGAAACAAAGAAAAAACGAACCAACGAACCAACGAACCAACGAACCAACGAACCAACGAACCAACGAACCAACGAACCAACGAACCAACGAACCAACGAACCAACGAACCAACGAAACAACGAACCAACGAACAAACGAACAAACGATCAAACGAACAAACGAACAATCGAACAAAGAGACAAAGAAACAAAGAAACAAAGATAAAACGAACCAACGAACCAACGAACCAACGAATCAACGAACCAACGAACCAACGAACCAACGAACCAACGAACCAACGAACCAACGAACCAACGAACCAACGAACCAACGAACCAACGAACCAACGAACCAACGAACCAACGTACCAACGAACCAACGAACCAACGAACCAACGAACCAACGAACCAACGATCCAACGAACCAACGAACCAATGAACCAACGAACCAACGAACCAACGAACCAACGAACCAACGAAACAACGAACCAACGAAACAAAGAACAAACGAACAAACGAACAAACGATCAAACGAACAAACGAACAATCGAACAAAGAGACAAAGAAACAAAGAAACAAAGATAAAACGAACCAACGAACCAACGAACAAACGAACAAACGAACCAACGAACCAACGAACCAACGGACCAACCAACCAACGAAACAACGAACCAACGAACCAACGAACCAACGAACCAACGAACCAACGCACCAACGAACCAACGAACCAACGAACCAACGAACCAACGAACCAACGAAACAACGAACCAACGAACCAACGAACAAACGAACAAACGAACAATCGAACAAACGAACAAACGAACAAACGAACAAACGAACAAACGAACAAACGAACAAACGAACAAACGAACAAACGAACAAACGAACAAACGAACCAACGAACCAACGAACCAACGAACCAACGAACCAACGAACCAACGAACCAACGAACCAACGAACCAACGAACCAACGCACCAACGAACCAACGAACCAACGAACCAACGAACCAACGAACCAACGAAACAACGAACCAACGAACCAACGAACAAACGAACAAACGAACAATCGAACAAACGAACAAACGAACAAACGAACAAACGAACAAACGAACAAACGAACAAACGAACAAACGAACAAACGAACCAACGAACCAACGAACCAACGAACCAACGAACCAACGAACCAACGAACCAACGAACCAACGAACCAACGAACCAACGAACCAACGAACCAACGAAAAAACGACCAACGAACCAACGGACAATCGAACAATCGAACAAACGAACAAACGAACAAACGAACCAACGAACCAACGAACCAACGAACCAACGAACCAACGAACCAACGAACCAACGAACCAACGAACCAACGAACCAACGAACCAACGAACCAACGAACCAACGAACCAACGAACCAACGAACCAACGAAACAACGACCAACGAACCAACGAACAAACGAAAAAACGAAAAAACGACAAAACAAACAAACGAACAAACGAACAAACGAACAAACGAACAAACGAACCAACGAACCAACGAACCAACGAACCAACGAACCAACGAACCAACGAACCAACGAACCAACGAATCAACGAACCAACGAACCAACGAACCAACGAACCAACGAACCAACGAACCAACGAACCAACGAACCAACGAACCAACGAACCAACGAACCAACGAACCAACGAACCAACGTACCAACGAACCAACGAACCAACGAACCAACGAACCAACGAACCAACGATCCAACGAACCAACGAACCAATGAACCAACGAACCAACGAACCAACGAACCAACGAACCAACGAAACAACGAACAAACGAACAAACGAACAAACGATCAAACGAACAAACGAACAATCGAACAAAGAGACAAAGAAACAAAGAAACAAAGATAAAACGAACCAACGAACCAACGAACAAACGAACAAACGAACCAACGAACCAACGAACCAACGGACCAACCAACCAACGAAACAACGAACCAACGAACCAACGAACCAACGAACCAACGAACCAACGAACCAACGCACCAACGAACCAACGAACCAACGAACCAACGAAACAACGAACCAACGAAACAACGAACCAACGAACCAACGAACAAACGAACAAACGAACAATCGAACAAACGAACAAACGAACAAACGAACAAACGAACAAACGAACAAACGAACAAACGAACAAACGAACAAACGAACAAACGAACAAACGAACAAACGAACCAACGAACCAACGAACCAACGAACCAACGAACCAACGAACCAACGAACCAACGAACCAACGAACCAACGCACCAACGAACCAACGAACCAACGAACCAACGAACCAACGAACCAACGAAACAACGAACCAACGAACCAACGAACAAACGAACAAACGAACAATCGAACAAACGAACAAACGAACAAACGAACAAACGAACAAACGAACAAACGAACAAACGAACAAACGAACCAACGAACCAACGAACCAACGAACCAACGAACCAACGAGCCAACGAACCAACGAACCAACGAACCAACGAACCAACGAACCAACGAACCAACGAAAAAACGACCAACGAACCAACGGACAATCGAACAATCGAACAATCGAACAAACGAACAAACGAACCAACGAACCAACGAACCAACGAACCAACGAACCAACAAACCAACGAACCAACGAACCAACGAACCAACGAACCAACGAACCAACGAACCAACGAACCAACGAACCAACGAAACAACGACCAACGAACCAACGAACAAACGAAAAAACGAAAAAACGACAAAACAAACAAACGAACAAACGAACAAACGAACAAACGAACAAACGAACCAACGAACCAACGAACCAACGAACCAACGAACCAACGAACCAACGAACCAACGAACCAACGAACCAACGAACCAACGAACCAACGAACCAACGAACCAACGAACCAACGTACCAACGAACCAACGAACCAACGAACCAACGAACCAACGATCCAACGAACCAACGAACCAATGAACCAACGAACCAACGAACCAACGAACCAACGAGCCAACGAACCAACGAACCAACGAAACAACGAACCAACGAACCAACGAACCAACGAACCAACGAACCAACGAACCAACGAACCAGCGAACAAACGAACAAACGAACCAACGAACCAACGAACCAACGAACCAACGAACCAACCAACCAACGAACCAACGAACCAACGAACCAACGAACCAACGAACCAACGCTCCAACGAACCAACGAACCAACGAACCAACGATCCAACGAACCAACGAACCAACGAACCAACGAACCAACGAACCAACGAACAAACGAAAAAACGACAAAACAAACAAACGAACAAACGAACAAACGAACAAACGAACAAACGAACAAACGAACAAACGAACAAACGAACAAACGAACAAACGAACAAACGAACAAACGAACAAACGAACAAACGAATAAAAGAACAAACGAACAAACGAACCAACGAACAAACGAACAAACGAACAAAGAAAGAAAGAAACAAAGAAACAAACGAACCAACGAACCAAGGAACCAACGAACCAACGAACCAACGAACCAACGAACCAACGAACCAACGAACCAACGAACCAACGAACCAACGAACCAACGAACCAACGAACCAACGAACCAACGAACCAACGAACCAACGAACCAACGAACCAACGAACCAACGAACCAACGAACAAACGAAAAAACGACAAAACAAACAAACGAACAAACGAACAAACGAACAAACGAATAAAAGAACAAACGAACAAACGAACAATCGAACAAACGAACAAACGAACAAACGAACAAACGAACAAACGAACAAACGAACAAACGAACAATCGAACAAAGAGACAAAGAAACAAAGAAACAAAGAAAAAACGAACCAACGAACCATCGAACCAACGAACCAACGAACCAACGAACCAACGAACCAACGAACCATCGAACCAACGAACCAACGAACCAACGAAACAACGAACAAACGAACAAACGAACAAACGATCAAACGAACAAACGAACAATCGAACAAAGAGACAAAGAAACAAAGATAAAACGAACCAACGAACCAACGAACCAACGAATCAACGAACCAACGAACCAACGAACCAACGAACCAACGAACCAACGAACCAACGAACCAACGAAACAACGAACCAACGAAACAACGAACCAACGAAACAACGAACAAACGAACAAACGAACAAACGATCAAACGAACAAACGAACAATCGAACAAAGAGACAAAGAAACAAAGAAACAAAGATAAAACGAACCAACGAACCAACGAACCAACGAACCAACGAACCAACGAACCAACGAACCAACGAACCAACGAACCAACGAACCAACGAACCAACGTACCAACGAACCAACGAACCAACGAACCAACGAACCAACGAACCAACGAACCAACGATCCAACGAACCAACGAACCAATGACCCAACGAACCAACGAACCAACGAACCAACGAACCAACGAACCAACGAACCAACGAAACAACGAACCAACGAACCAACGAACAAACGAACAAACGAACAATCGAACAAACGAACAAACGAACAAACGAACAAACGAACAAACGAACAAACGAACAAACGAACCAACGAACCAACGAACCAACGAAACAACGAACCAACGAACCAACGAACAAACGAACAAACGAACAATCAAACAAACGAACAAACGAACAAACGAACAAACGAACAAACGAACAAACGAACAAACGAACAAACGAACAAACGAACCAACGAACCAACGAACCAACGAACCAACGAACCAACGAACCAACGAACCAACGAACCAACGAACCAACGAAACAACGACCAACGAACCAACGAACAAACGAACAAACGAACCAACGAACCAACGAACCAACGAACCAACCAACCAACGAACCAACGAACCAACCAACCAACGAACCAACGAACCAACGAACCAACGAACCAACGAACCAACGAACCAACGAACCAACGAACCAACGCACCAACGAACCAACGAACCAACGAACCAACGAACCAACGAACCAACGAACCAACGAAACAACGAACCAACGAACCAACGAACCAACGAAACAACGAACCAACGAACCAACGAACCAACGAACAAAGAGACAAAGAAACAAAGAAACAAAGATAAAACGAACCAACGAACCAACGAACAAACGAACAAACGAACCAACGAACCAACGAACCAACGGACCAACCAAACAACGAAACAACGAACCAACGAACCAACGAACCAACGAACCAACGAACCAACGAACAAACGAACAAACGAACAATCGAACAAACGAACAAACGAACAAACGAACAAACGAACAAACGAACAAACGAACAAACGAACAAACGAAAAAACGAAGAAACGAACAAACGAACCAACGAACCAACGAACCAACGAACCAACGAACCAACGAACCAACGAACCAACGAACCAACGAACCAACGCACCAACGAACCAACGAACCAACGAACCAACGAACCAACGAACCAACGAAACAACGAACCAACGAACCAACGAACAAACGAACAAACGAACAATCGAACAAACGAACAAACGAACAAACGAACAAACGAACAAACGAACAAACGAACAAACGAACAAACGAACCAACGAACCAACGAACCAACGAACCAACGAACCAACGAACCAACGAACCAACGAACCAACGAACCAACGAACCAACGAACCAACGAACCAACGAAAAAACGACCAACGAACCAACGGACAATCGAACAAACGAACAATCGAACAAACGAACAAACGGACCAACGAACCAACGAACCAACGAACCAACGAACCAACGAACCAACGAACCAACGAAACAACGACCAACGAACCAACGAACAAACGAACAAACGAACCAACGAACCAACGAACCAACGAACCAACCAACCAACGAACCAACCAACCAACCAACCAACGAACCAACGAACCAACGAACCAACGAACCAACGAACCAACGAACCAACGAACCAACGAACCAACGCACCAACGAACCAACGAACCAACGAACCAACGAACCAACGAACCAACGAACCAACGAAACAACGAACCAACGAACCAACGAACCAACGAAACAACGAACCAACGAACCAACGAACCAACGAACAAAGAGACAAAGAAACAAAGAAACAAAGATAAAACGAACCAACGAACCAACGAACAAACGAACAAACGAACCAACGAACCAACGAACCAACGGACCAACCAAACAACGAAACAACGAACCAACGAACCAACGAACCAACGAACCAACGAACCAACGAACAAACGAACAAACGAACAATCGAACAAACGAACAAACGAACAAACGAACAAACGAACAAACGAACAAACGAACAAACGAACAAACGAACAAACGAAGAAACGAACAAACGAACCAACGAACCAACGAACCAACGAACCAACGAACCAACGAACCAACGAACCAACGAACCAACGAACCAACGCACCAACGAACCAACGAACCAACGAACCAACGAACCAACGAACCAACGAAACAACGAACCAACGAACCAACGAACAAACGAACAAACGAACAATCGAACAAACGAACAAACGAACAAACGAACAAACGAACAAACGAACAAACGAACAAACGAACAAACGAACCAACGAACCAACGAACCAACGAACCAACGAACCAACGAACCAACGAACCAACGAACCAACGAACCAACGAACCAACGAACCAACGAACCAACGAAAAAACGACCAACGAACCAACGGACAATCGAACAAACGAACAATCGAACAAACGAACAAACGAACCAACGAACCAACGAACCAACGAACCAACGAACCAACGAACCAACAAACCAACGAACCAACGAACCAACGAACCAACGAACCAACGAACCAACGAACCAACGAACCAACGAACCAACGAACCAACGAAACAACGACCAACGAACCAACGAACCAACGAACAAACGAAAAAACGAAAAAACGACAAAACAAACAAACGAACAAACGAACAAACGAACAAACGAACAAACGAACAAACGAACAAACGAACCAACGAACCAACGAACCAACGAACCAACGAACCAACGAACCAACGAACCAACGAACCAACGAACCAACGAACCAACGAACCAACGAACCAACGAACCAACGAACCAACGTACCAACGAACCAACGAACCAACGAACCAACGAACCAACGAACCAACGATCCAACGAACCAACGAACCAATGAACCAACGAACCAACGAACCAACGAACCAACGAGCCAACGAACCAACGAA
>NW_027485782.1:0-30975 GCF_050908995.1 Andrena cerasifolii
AATTTTGTTTATATTTTTAAAATTTAAAAAAAAAAATTAAATTTAAATTTTTTTTCAATTTTCTTTACTTTAATTTTTTTTAAAAATTTAAAAAAAATTTAATTTTTTTAAAATTATTTCTTTTTATTCCAAAAAACGTTTTTTTAATTTTTTAAAATTTTATTTTTCCTTTATTTTAATCGTTAAATTTTTAATTTTTTTTTTAAATTTTTAGAAAAAAATTTTTAATTTATTTATTTTTTTAAAATTTTTATTTTTCTTTATTTTACTTTTTTAATTTTTTTAAATTTTAATTTTTTTTTAAATTTTCTTATTTTTTTTAAATTTTTTAAAATTTTTTAAAATTTTTTTTGGAATTTTTAACAATTTTTAATTTTTTTTTAAATTTGTATTTTTCTTTTAATTTACTTTTTTAATTTTTTTAAATTTTAAATGTTTTTTTTTAATTTTCTTATAATTTTTTTATTTTTTTTTAAATTTTTTAATTTTTTAAAAATTTTTTTGAAATTTTTATTTTCATTTTAAATTTTTTTTTTAATTTTTTTTAATTTTTTTAAAATTTTTAAAATTTTTTTAAAAGTTTAAATTATTTTTCAAATTATTTGAAATTTTTTTAATTTATTTTTTTTATTTTTTTTTAAATTTTTTAAAAAAATTTTTTAAAAATTTTTTTTAATTTTTTAACAATTTTGTAATTTTTTTAAATTTTTATTTTTCTTTTATTTTACTTTTTTAATTTTTTTAAATTTTAAATTTTTTTTTAAATTTTCTTATTTTTTTTAAATTTTTTAAATTTTTTAAAATTTTTTTTTGAATTTTTAACAATTTTTAAATTTTTTTTAAATTTGTATTTTTCTTTTTTTTACTTTTTTAATTCTTTTAAATTTTAAATGTTTTTTTTAAATTTTCTTATAATTTTTTTATTTTTTTTAAATTTTTTAATTTTTTTTAAATTTTTTTTAAATTTTTATTTAATTTTAAATTTTTTTTTAATTTTTTAAAATTTTTTTAAAATTTTTAAATTTTTTTTAAAAGTTTAAATTTTTTTTCAAATTATTTGAAATTTTTTTAATTTATTTTTTTTATTTTTTTTTTAAATTTTTTAAAAAATTTTTTTAAAAATTGTTTTAATTTTTTAACAATTTTTTTTAAAAAATTGTTTTAATTTTTTAACAATTTTTTTAAAAAAATTGTTTTAATTTGTTAACAATTTTGTAATTTTTTTTAAATTTTTATTTTTCTTTTATTTTACTTTTTTAATTTTTTTAAATTTTTAATTTTTTTTCAAATTTTCTTATTTTTTTTAATTTTTTACAAATTTTTTAAAATTTTTTTATATTTTTTTATTTTAAAAAAAATTTCTTTATTTTTTATTTTTTTTTTTAATTTTTAATTGTTTAATTTTTTTAATTTCTTTTATTTTTCTTTTAAATTTTTGTATATTTTTTTTTTATTTTAAATTTTTTTTTAAATTTTAAAATTTTTTTACTTTGATTTTTTTTTGGAAAATTTGTTTTAATTTTTAAAAATTTTTTTGAAAATTTTTTAAATTTTTTTAAAAATTTTTTAAAATTTTTTTTTAAAAAAATTGTTTTAATTTTTTAACAATTTTTTAAATTTCTTTTTATTTTTATTTTTCTTTTATTTTACTTTTTTAATTTTTTAAATTTTAAATTTTTTTAATTTTCTTATAATTTTTTTTTAAAATTTTATAAATTTTTAAATTTTTTTTTTTAAATTTTTTAATTTTTTTTCAATTTCATTAAAAAAATTTTATTTAATTTTTTAAAATTAAAAAATTTTATTTAATTTTTTAAAATTAAAAAATTTAAAAAAATTTTTTTTATATTTAATTTTTTTTTCAATTTTTTAAAAAAAAAATTTAAATTTTTTTCAAATTACTTAAAATTTTTTAAATTTTTTAAAAAATTTTTTAAAAATTTTTTCTTAAAAAAATTGTTTTAATTATTTAACAATTTTTAAAATTTTTTTTTTAAATTTTTATTTTTCTTTTATTTTACTTTTTTAATTTTTTTAAATTTAAAATTTTTTTTTAATTTTTTTATAATTTTTAAAAATTTTTTAAATTTTTAAAAATTTTTTTGTAAATTTTTTAATTTTTTTTTCAATTTTTTAAAAAAAAAATTATTTAATTTTTTAAAATTTAAAAATTTTTTTAAATTTTTTTTTATATTTTTATTTAACTTTTTTAATTTTTTAAATTTTGAATGTTTTTTTTAATTTTCTTATAATTTTTTTATTTTTTTTTAATTTTTTTGAAAATTTTTTGAAAATTTTTTAAAATTTTTTTTTAAATTTTTTCATATTTTTTATTTAATTTTTTTTTAAATTTGTATTTAATTTTTTTAATTTTTTTATAAATTTTTTTTAAATTTAAAATTTTTTTGAAAATTTTTTAAAATTTTTTAAAATTTTTTGAAATTTTTTTAAAATTTTTTTTTAAAATTTTTTATATTCTTTATTTAATTTTTTTATATTTTTAATTTAATTTTTTTTAAAATTTTTATTTAATTTTTAAAATTTTTTTATATTTTTTTTAAATTTAAAATTTTTTTAAATTTTTTTTTAATTTTTTACAAAAAATTTTTTAATTTTGTTTATATTTTTAAAATTTAAAAAAAACTTTAAATCTAAATTTTTTTTTCAATTTTCTTTACTTTAATTTTTTTTTTAAATTTAAAAAAAATTTAATTTTTTTAAAATTATTTCTTTTTATTCCAAAAAACTTTTTTTAAATTTTTTTAAATTTTATTTTTCCTTTATTTTAATCTTTAAATTTTTAATTTTTTTTTTAAATTTTTAAAAAATTTTTTTTAAAAATTTGTTTTAATTTTTTAACAATTTTGTAATTTTTTTAAATTTTTATTTTTCTTTTATTTTACTTTTTTAATTTTTTTAATTTTTAAATTTTTTTTAAATTTTCTTATTTTTTTAAATTTTTTAAAATTTTTTAAATTTTTTTTTGAATTTTTAACAATTTTTAAATTTTTTTTAAATTTGTATTTTTCTTTTATTTTACTTTTTTAATTTTTTTAAATTTTAAATGTTTTTTTTAATTTTCTTATAATTTGTTTTTTTTTTAATTTTTTAATTTTTTTAAATTTTTTTTTTAATTTTTATTTAATTTTAAAAATTTTTTAAATTTTTTAAAATTTTTTTAAAATTTTAAAAATTTTTTTAAAAGTTTAAATTTTTTTTCAAATTATTTGAAATTTTTTTAATTTATTTTTTTTATTTTTTTTTTAAATTTTTTAAAAAATTTTTTTAAAAATTGTTTTAATTTTTAACAATTTTGTAATTTTTTTTAAATTTTTATTTTTCTTTTATTTTACTTTTTTATTTTTTTTAAATTTTAAATTTTTTTTTAAATTTTCTTATTTTTTTTAAATTTTTTAAATTTTTTAAAATTTTTTTTTGAATTTTAACAATTTTTTAAATTTTTTTTAAATTTGTATTTTTCTTTTATTTTACTTTTTTAATTTTTTTAAATTTTAAATGTTTTTTTTAATTTTCTTATAATTTTTTTATTTTTTTTAAATTTTTTAATTTTTTTAAAATTTTTTTTAAATTTTTATTTAATTTTAAAATTTTTTTAATTTTTTTAATTTTTTTAAAATTTTTTTAATTTTTTTAAAATTTTTAAAATTTTTTTAAAAGTTTAATTTTTTTTTTTTCAAATTATTTGAAATTTTTTTAATTTATTTTTTTTCATTTTTATTTTTAAATTTTAAAAAAATTTTTTTTTTAAAATTGTTTTAATTTTTTAACAATTTTTTAAATTTCTTTTTAATTTTTATTTTTCTTTTATTTTACTTATTAATTTTTTAAATTTTAAATTTTTTTTAATTTTCTTATAATTTTTTTTTTAAATTTTATAAATTTTTAAAATTTTTTTTAAATTTTTTAATTTTTTTTCAATTTTTTTAAAAAATTTTTATTTAATTTTTTAAAATTAAAAAATTTAAAAAAATTTTTTTTTATATTTAATTTTTTTTTCAATTTTTTAAAAAAAAATTTAATTTTTTTTCAAATTACTTAAAATTTTTTAATTTTTTAAAAAATTTTTTAAAAATTTTTTCTTAAAAAAATTGTTTTAATTATTTAACAATTTTTAATTTTTTTTTTAAATTTTTATTTTTCTTTTATTTTACTTTTTTAATTTTTTTAAATTTAAATTTTTTTTTAAATTTTCTTATTTTTTTTAAATTTTTTAAATTTTTAAAATTTTTTTTGAATTTTAACAATTTTTAAATTTTTTTTTATATTTGTATTTTTCTTTTATTTTACTTTTTTAATTTTTTTAAATTTTAAATGTTTTTTTTTAATTTTCTTATAATTTTTTTTTTTTAAATTTTTTAATTTTTTTTAAATTTTTTTGAAATTTTATTTAATTTTAAAATTTTTTTAATTTTTTTAATTTTTTTTTAAAATTTTAAAATTTTTTTAAAAGTTTAAATTTTTTTCAAATAATTTGAAACTTTTTTAATTTATTTTTTTTATTTTTTTTTTAAATTTTTTAAAAAATTTTTTTAAAAAATTGTTTTAATTTTTTAACAATTTTGTAATATTTTAAAAATTTTTATTTTCTTTTATTTTACTTTTTTAATTTTTTTAATTTTTAAATTTTTTTTAAATTTTCTTATTTTTTTTAAATTTTTTAAATTTTTTTTTAAAAAATTGTTTTAATTTTTTAACAATTTAGTAATTTTTTTTAAATTTTTATTTTTCTTTTATTTTACTTTTTTATTTTTTTAAACTTTAAATTTTTTTTTAAATTTTCTTATTTTTTTTAAATTTTTTAAATTTTTTTTAAATTTGTATTTTTCTTTTATTTTACTTTTTTAATTTTTTTTAATTTTAAATGTTTTTTTTTAATTTTCTTATAATTTTTTTATTTTTTTTATATTTTTTAATTTTTTTAAAATTTTTTTGAAATTTTTATTTAATTTTTTTAAATTTTTTAATTTTTTAAAATTTTTTTAAAATTTTTAAAATTTTTTTAAAAGTTTAAATTTTTTTTAATTTTTATTTAATTTTAAAATTTTTTTGAAATTTAAAATTTTTTTTTAATTTTTTACAATTTTTTTTTATATTTTTTTATTTTAAAAAAATTTTCTTTATTTTATATATTTTTTAATTTTAACAAAAATTTTATTTATTTTTGTTTTAAATTATTATTTTTTAATTTTTAATTGTTTATTTTTTTTAATTTCTTTTATTTTTCTTTTAAATTTTTGTATATTTTTTTTTATTTTAAATTTTTTTTTATATTTTAAAATTTTTTTACTTTGATTTTTTTTATTTTTTTAAAAAAAAATTTAAAAATTTTTTTAAATGTTTTTGAAAATTTGTAAATTTTTTTATATTTTTTAAAAAATTTGTTTAATTTTTCAACAATTTTTAAATTTTTTAAAAATTTTTATTATTCTTTTATTTTACTTTTTTAATTTTTTTAAATTTTGAATGTTTTTTTTAATTTTCTTATAATTTTTTTATTTTTTTTTAAATTTTTTAAAATTTTTTGAAAATTTTTTAAAATTTTTTTTTAATTTTTTATATTTTTTATTTAATTTTTTTTTAAATTTGTATTTAATTTTTTAATTTTTTTTATAAATTTTTTTTAAATTTAAAATTTTTTTGAAAATTTTTGAAAATTTTTTGAAAATTTTTGAAAATTTTTTGAAAATTTTTTAAAATTTTTTGAAAATTTTTTAAAATTTTTTGAAAATTTTTAAATTTTTTTAAAATTTTTTTTATATTTTTTATTTAATTTTTTTAAAATTTTTATTTAATTTTTAAATTTTTTTTATAATTTTTTTTAAATTTAAAATTTTTTTTAATTTTTTTTTTAATTTTTTAAAAAAAAATTTGAAATTTTTTTAAAATTTTTTTGAAAATATTTTTTTTAATTTTTTAAATTTTTTTTAAAATTTTTATTTAATTTTTTTTTTACTTTTTAAAAAAAAATTTGAAAATTTTTTAAAATTTTTTTGAAAATTTTTTTAAATTTTTTGAAAATTTTTTAAAATTTTTTTTTTAATTTTTTTATATTTTTTATTTAATTTTGTTAAAAATTTTATTTAATTTTTAAAAATTTTTTATTAATTTTTTTTAAATTTAAAAATTTTTTGAATTTTTTTTAATATTTTTAAATTTTTTTTAAAATTTTTATTTATTTTTTTTAATTTTTTTTATAAATTTTTTTTAAATTCAAAAATTTTTTGAAATTTTTTTAAAATTTTTTTGAAAATTTTTTGAAATTTTTTTAAAATTTTTTTGAAAATTTTTTTAAATTTTTTTAAAATTTTTTAATTTATTTAATTTTTTTTTAAATTTGTATTTAATTTTTTAAATTTTTTTTATAAATTTCTTTTAAATTTAAAATTTTTTTGATAATTTTTTAAAAAAAAATTTTTAATTTTTTTATATTTTTTAATTTTTTTTTAATTTTTATTTAATTTTTAAAAAATTTTTGAAATTTAAATTTTTTTTATTTTTTTTTAATTTTTTACAAATTTTTTTTAAAATTTTTTTATATTTTTTTATTTTAAAAAAAATTTCTTTATTTTTTATTTTTTTTAATTTTTAATTGTTTAATTTTTTTAATTTCTTTTATTTTTCTTTTAAATTTTTGTATATTTTTTTTATTTTAAATTTTTTTTAAATTTTAAAATTTTTTTACTTTGATTTTTTTATTTTTTAAAAAATTTTAAAAAATTTTTAAAAAATTTAAAAAATTTTCAAAAAAATTTTAAAAAATTAAAACAAATTTTCAAAAAAAAATCAAAGTAAAAAAATTTTAAAATTTAAAAAAAATTTAAAATAAAAAAAAATATACAAAAATTTAAAAGAAAAATAAAGAAATTAAAAAAATTAAAAAAAATAAAAAATAAAGAAATTTTTTTAAAATAAAAAAATATAAAAAATTTTTAAAAAATTTGTAAAAAAATAAAAAAAAATTTAAATTCCAAAAATTTTTAAAAATTAAATAAAAATTAAAAAAAATTAAAAAATATAAAAAAAATTAAAAAAAAATTTTAAAAAACTATCAAAAAAATTTTAAATTTAAAAAAATTTATAAAAAAAATTTAAAAAATTAAATACAAATTTTAAAAAAATTAAATAAAAAATATAAAAAAATTTAAAAAAAATTTTAAAAAAATTTTTAAAAATTTAAAACAATTTTAAAAAAATTTCAAATTTTTTTTTTAAAATAAAAAAAATAAAAAAAATTAAATAAAAATTTAAAAAAAAATTTAAAGAATTAAAAAAAATATTTTTAAAAAAATTTTAAAAAAATTTCAATTTTTTTTTAAAAAATTAAAAAAATAAAAAAAGTTAAATAAAAATTTTAAAAAAATTACAAAATTGTTAAAAAATTAAAACAATTTTTTAAAAAAAATTGTTAAAAAATTAAAACAATTTTTTAAAAAAATTTTTTAAAAAATTTAAAAAAAAAAATAAAAAAAATAAATTAAAAAAATTTCAAATAATTTGAAAAAAAATTTAAACTTTTAAAAAATTTTTAAAAATTTTAAAAAATTAAAAAATTTAAAAAAATTAAATAAAAATTTCAAAAAAATTTTAAAAAAATTAAAAAATTTAAAAAAATAAAAAATTATAAGAAAATTAAAAAAAAACATTTAAAATTTAAAAAAATTAAAAAAGTAAAATAAAAGAAAAACAAAAATTTAAAAAAATTACAAAATTGTTAAAAAATTAAAACAATTTTTTAAAAAATTTAAAAAAAAATAAAAAAAAAATAAATTAAAAAAATTTCAAATAATTTGAAAAAAAATTTAAACTTTTAAAAAATTTTAAAATTTTTAAAAAAATTTAAAAAAATTAAAAAAAATTTAAAATTAAATAAAAATTTCAAAAAAATTGTAAAAAAATTAAAAAATTAAAAAAAAAAATTATAAGAAAATTAAAAAAAAACATTTAAAATTTAAAAAAATTAAAAAAGTAAAATAAAAGAAAAATACAAATTTTAAAAAAAATATAAAAATTGTTAAAAATTCAAAAAAAAATTTTAAAAAATTTAAGAAAAATAAGAAAATTTAAAAAAAAAATTAAAAATTAAAAAAATTAAAAAAGTAAAATAAAAGAAAAATAAAAATTTTAAAAAAATTACAAAATTGTTAAAAATTAAAACAATTTTTTGAAAAAAATTTTAAAAAAATTTAAAAAAAAATAAAAAAAATAAATTAAAAAATTCCAAATAATTTGAAAAAAAATTTAAACTTTTAAAAAAATTTTAAAAATTTAAAAAAAATTTTAAAAAATTAAAAAATTTAAAAAAATTAAATAAAAATTAAAAAATTTAAAAAAATTAAATAAAAATTTCAAAAAATTTAAAAAAAAATTAAAAAATTTAAAAAAATAAAAATTATATGAAAATTAAAAAAAAACATTTAAAATTTATGAAAATTAAAAAAGTAAAATAAAAGAAAAACAAAAATTTAAAAAAAAATTTAAAAATTGTTAAAAATTTAAAAAAAAATTTTCAAAAAATTTTAAAAAATTTTCAAAAAAATTAAAAAAATTTAAAAAAATGAAAAAAGTTAAATAAAAATATAAAAAAAAATTTTAAAAAATTTTTAAATTTTAAAAAATTGAAAAAAAATTAAAAAATTTAAAAAAAAATTTTAAAAAATTAAAACAAATTTTCAAAAAAAAAAATCAAAGTAAAAAAATTTTAAAATTTAAAAAAAAATTTAAAATAAAAAAAATATACAAAAATTTAAAAGAAAAATAAAAGAAATTAAAAAAATTAAACAATTAAAAATTTAAAAAAATAAAAAATAAAGAAATTTTTTTTAAAATAAAAAATATAAAAAAATTTTAAAAAAATTTGTAAAAAATTAAAAAAAAAATAAAAAAAAATTTAAATTTCAAAAATTTTTTAAAAATTAAATAAAAATTAAAAAAAAATTAAAAAATATAAAAAATTGAAAATTTTTTTTAAAAAATTATCAAAAAAATTTAAATTTAAAAAAATTTATAAAAAAAATTTAAAAAATTAAATACAAATTTAAAAAAAAATTAAATAAAAAATATAAAAAAAATTTTTAAAAAATTTAAAAAAATTTTCAAAAAAATTTTAAAAAAATTTCAAAAAATTTTTGAATTTAAAAAAAATTTATAAAAAAATTTAAAAAAATAAATAAAAATTTTAAAAAAAATTTAAAAATATTAAAAAAAATTCAAAAAATTTTTAAATTTAAAAAAAATTAATAAAAAAATTTTAAAAATTAAATAAAATTTTTAAAAAAATTAAATAAAAAATATAAAAAAATTTGAAAATTTTTTAAAATTTTTTTGAAAATTTTTTTAAATTTTTTGAAAATTTTTAAAAATTTTTTTTTAATTTTTTTATATTTTTTATTTAATTTTTTTAAAAATTTTATTTAATTTTTAAAATTTTTTTATTAATTTTTTTTAAATTTAAAAATTTTTTGAATTTTTTTTAATATTTTTAAATTTTTTTTAAAATTTTTATTTATTTTTTTAAATTTTTTTATAAATTTTTTTTAAATTCAAAAATTTTTGAAATTTTTTAAAATTTTTTTGAAAATTTTTTGAAATTTTTTTAAAATTTTTTTTGAAAATTTTTTTAAATTTTTTTAAAATTTTTTTTATATTTTTTATTTATTTTTTTTTAAATTTGTATTTAATTTTTTAAATTTTTTTTATAAATTTTTTTTAAATTTAAAATTTTTTTGATAATTTTTTAAAAAAAATTTTTTAATTTTTTTTTAATTTTTATTTAATTTTTAAAAATTTTTGAAATTTAAATTTTTTTTTATTTTTTTTTAATTTTTTACAAATTTTTTTAAAATTTTTTTATATTTTTTATTTTAAAAAAAATTTCTTTATTTTTATTTTTTTTAATTTTTAATTGTTTAATTTTTTTAATTTCTTTTATTTTTCTTTTAAATTTTTGTATATTTTTTTTATTTTAAATTTTTTTTTAAATTTTAAAATTTTTTTACTTTGATTTTTTTTTTTTGAAATTTGTTTTAATTTTTTAAAATTTTTTTTAAATTTTTTAATTTTTTTTCAATTTTTTTAAAAATTTTTATTTAATTTTTTAAAATTAAAAAATTTAAAATTTTTTTTTTTATATTTAATTTTTTTTTCAATTTTTTAAAAAAAAATTTAAATTTTTTTCAAATTACATAAAATTTTTTAAATTTTTTAAAAAATTTTTAAAAAATTTTTCTTAAAAAAATTGTTTTAATTATTTAACAATTTTAAAAATTTTTTTTTTAATTTTTATTTTTCTTTTATTTTACTTTTTTAATTTTTTTAAATTTTAATTTTTTTTTAATTTTCTTATAATTTTTTTTAATTTTTTAAAATTTTATTTTTCCTTTATTTTAATCTTTAAATTTTTAATTTTTTTTAAATTTTTAGAAAAAATTTTTTAATTTATTTATTTTTTTTAAATTTTTATTTTTCTTTTGTTTTACTTTTTTATTTTTTTTTAAATTTTCTTATTTTTTTTAAATTTTTTAAATTTTTTAAATTTTTTAAAATTTTTTTAAAATTTTTAACAATTTTTAAATTTTTGTTTTTCTTTTATTTTACTTTTTTAATTTTTTAAATTTTAAATGTTTTTTTTAATTTTCTTATAATTTTTTTTTTTTAAATTTTTTAATTTTTTTTAAATTTTTTTGAAATTTTTATTTAATTTTAAAATTTTTTTAATTTTTTAAAATTTTTTTAAAATTTTAAAATTTTTTTAAAAGTTTAAATTTTTTTTCAAATTATTTGAAACTTTTTTAATTTATTTTTTTTATTTTTTTTTAAATTTTTTAAAAAATTTTTTTAAAAAATTGTTTTAATTTTTTAACAATTTTGTAATTTTTTAAAAATTTTTATTTTTCTTTTATTTTACTTTTTTAATTTTTTTTAATTTTTAAATTTTTTTTTAAATTTTCTTATTTTTTTTTAAATTTTTTAAATTTTTTTTTAAAAAATTGTTTTAATTTTTTAACAATTTAGTAATTTTTTTTAAATTTTTATTTTTCTTTTATTTTACTTTTTTATTTTTTTTAAACTTTAAATTTTTTTTTAAATTTTCTTATTTTTTTTAAATTTTTTAAATTTTTTTTTAAATTTGTATTTTTCTTTTATTTTACTTTTTTAATTTTTTTTAATTTTAAATGTTTTTTTTTAATTTTCTTATAATTTTTTTATTTTTTTTATATTTTTTAATTTTTTTAAAATTTTTTTGAAATTTTTATTTAATTTTTAAAATTTTTTAATTTTTTAAAATTTTTAAAATTTTTTTAAAAGTTTAATTTTTTTTTAATTTTTATTTAATTTTAAAATTTTTTTTGAAATTTAAAATTTTTTTTTTAATTTTTTACAATTTTTTTTTATATTTTTTTATTTTAAAAAATTTTCTTTATTTTATATATTTTTTAATTTTAACAAAAATTTTATTTATTTTTGTTTTAAATTATTATTTTTTTAATTTTAATTGTTTATTTTTTTTAATTTCTTTTATTTTTCTTTTAAATTTTTGTATATTTTTTTATTTTAAATTTTTTTTTATATTTTAAAATTTTTTTACTTTGATTTTTTTTATTTTTTTAAAAAAAAATTTAAAAATTTTTTTAAATGTTTTTGAAAATTTGTAAATTTTTTTATATTTTTTAAAAAATTTGTTTTAATTTTTCAACAATTTTTAAATTTTTTAAAAATTTTTATTATTCTTTTATTTTACTTTTTTAATTTTTTTAAATTTTGAATGTTTTTTTTAATTTTCTTATAATTTTTTTATTTTTTAAAAATTTTTATTATTCTTTTATTTTACTTTTTTAATTTTTTTAAATTTTGAATGTTTTTTTTAATTTTCTTATAATTTTTTTATTTTTTTTTAAATTTTTTAAAATTTTTTGAAAATTTTTTAAAATTTTTTTTTAATTTTTTTATATTTTTTATTTAATTTTTTTTTAAATTTGTATTTAATTTTTTAATTTTTTTTATAAATTTTTTTTAAATTTAAAAATTTTTTGAAAATTTTTTAAAATTTTTTGAAAATTTTTTAAAATTTTTTGAAAATTTTTTAAAATTTTTTGAAAATTTTTTAAAATTTTTTTAAAATTTTTTTTATATTTTTTATTTAATTTTTTTAAAATTTTTATTTAATTTTTAAATTTTTTTTATAATTTTTTTTAAATTTAAAATTTTTTTTAATTTTTTTTTAATTTTTTAAAAAAAAATTTGAAATTTTTTTAAAATTTTTTTGAAAATATTTTTTTTAATTTTTTAAATTTTTTTTAAAATTTTTATTTAATTTTTTTTTTACTTTTTAAAAAAAAATTTGAAAATTTTTTAAAATTTTTTTGAAAATTTTTTTAAATTTTTTGAAAATTTTTTAAAATTTTTTTTTTAATTTTTTTATATTTTTTATTTAATTTTGTTAAAAATTTTATTTAATTTTTAAAAATTTTTTATTAATTTTTTTTAAATTTAAAAATTTTTGAATTTTTTTTAATATTTTTAAATTTTTTTTAAAATTTTTATTTATTTTTTTAAAATTTTTTTATAAATTTTTTTTAAATTCAAAAATTTTTTGAAATTTTTTTAAAATTTTTTTGAAAATTTTTTGAAATTTTTTTAAAATTTTTTTTATATTTTTTATTTAATTTTTTTTAAATTTGTATTTAATTTTTTAAATTTTTTTTATAAATTTCTTTTAAATTTAAAATTTTTTTGATAATTTTTTAAAAAAAAATTTTTAATTTTTTTATATTTTTTAATTTTTTTTTAATTTTTATTTAATTTTTAAAAATTTTTTGAAATTTAAATTTTTTTTATTTTTTTTTATTTTTTACAAATTTTTTAAAATTTTTTTTTATTTTTTTTATTTTAAAAAAAATTTCTTTATTTTTTATTTTTTTTAATTTTTAATTGTTTAATTTTTTTAATTTCTTTTATTTTTCTTTTAAATTTTTGTATATTTTTTTTATTTAAAATTTTTTTTTAAATTTTAAAATTTTTTACTTTGATTTTTTTTATTTTTTTAAAAAAAAATTTTAAAAAATTTTTAAAAAAATTTAAAAAATTTTCAAAAAAATTTTAAAAAATTAAAACAAATTTTCAAAAAAAATCAAAGTAAAAAAATTTTAAAATTTAAAAAAAAATTTAAAATAAAAAAAAATATACAAAAATTTAAAAGAAAAATAAAGAAATTAAAAAAATTAAAAAAAATAAAAAATAAAGAAATTTTTTTTAAAATAAAAAAATATAAAAAAATTTTAAAAAATTTGTAAAAAAATAAAAAAAAATTTAAATTCCAAAAATTTTTAAAAATTAAATAAAAATTAAAAAAAATTAAAAAATATAAAAAAAAATTAAAAAAAATTTTAAAAAACTATCAAAAAAATTTTAAATTTAAAAAAAATTTATAAAAAAATTTAAAAAATTAAATACAAATTTTAAAAAAATTAAATAAAAAATATAAAAAAATTTAAAAAAAATTTTAAAAAAATTTTAAAAAATTTAAAACAATTTTAAAAAAATTTCAAATTTTTTTTTTTAAAATAAAAAAAATAAAAAAAATTAAATAAAAATTTAAAAAAAAATTTAAAGAATTAAAAAAAATATTTTTAAAAAAATTTTAAAAAAATTTCAATTTTTTTTTAAAAAATTAAAAAAAATAAAAAAAGTTAAATAAAAATTTTAAAAAAATTACAAAATTGTTAAAAAATTAAAACAATTTTTTAAAAAAAATTGTTAAAAAATTAAAACAATTTTTTAAAAAAATTTTTTAAAAAATTTAAAAAAAAAAATAAAAAAAATAAATTAAAAAAATTTCAAATAATTTGAAAAAAAAATTTAAACTTTTAAAAAATTTTTAAAAATTTTAAAAAATTAAAAAATTTAAAAAAATTAAATAAAAATTTCAAAAAAATTTTAAAAAAATTAAAAAATTTAAAAAAAATAAAAAAATTATAAGAAAATTAAAAAAAAACATTTAAAATTTAAAAAAATTAAAAAAGTAAAATAAAAGAAAAACAAAAATTTAAAAAAAATTACAAAATTGTTAAAAAATTAAAACAATTTTTTAAAAAATTTAAAAAAAAATAAAAAAAAAATAAATTAAAAAAATTTCAAATAATTTGAAAAAAAATTTAAACTTTTAAAAAAATTTTAAAATTTTTAAAAAAATTTAAAAAAATTAAAAAAAATTTAAAATTAAATAAAAATTTCAAAAAAATTGTAAAAAAATTAAAAAATTAAAAAAAAAAATTATAAGAAAATTAAAAAAAAACATTTAAAATTTAAAAAAATTAAAAAAGTAAAATAAAAGAAAAATACAAATTTTAAAAAAAATATAAAAATTGTTAAAAATTCAAAAAAAAATTTTAAAAAATTTAAGAAAAATAAGAAAATTTAAAAAAAAAATTAAAAATTAAAAAAATTAAAAAAGTAAAATAAAAGAAAAATAAAAATTTTAAAAAAATTACGAAATTGTTAAAAAATTAAAACAATTTTTTGAAAAAAATTTTAAAAAAATTTAAAAAAAAATAAAAAAAAATAAATTAAAAAATTCCAAATAATTTGAAAAAAAATTTAAACTTTTAAAAAAATTTTAAAAATTTAAAAAAAATTTTAAAAAATTAAAAAATTTAATAAAATTAAATAAAAATTAAAAAATTTAAAAAAATTAAATAAAAATTTCAAAAAATTTAAAAAAAAATTAAAAAATTTAAAAAAAATAAAAAATTATATGAAAATTAAAAAAAAAACATTTAAAATTTATGAAAATTAAAAAAGTAAAATAAAAGAAAAACAAAAATTTAAAAAAAAATTTAAAAATTGTTAAAAATTTAAAAAAAATTTTAAAAAATTTAAAAAAAATAAGAAAATTTAAAAAAAAATTTAAAATTTAAAAAAAATAAAAAAGTAAAATAAAAGAAAAATAAAAATTTAAAAAAAATAAATAAATTAATAAATTTTTTCTAAAAATTTAAAAAAAATTAAAAATTTAAAGATTAAAATAAAGGAAAAATAAAATTTTAAAAAATTAAAAAAACGTTTTTTGAAATAAGAAGAAATAATTTTAAAAAAATTATTTTTTTTTAAATTTAAAAAAAAATTTTGATTTAAAAATTTTTTTTTTAAATTTTAAAAATATAAACAAAATTAAAAAATTTTTTGTAAAAAATTAAAAAAAAATTAAAAAAAAATTTTAAATTTAAAAAAAATTTATAAAAAAATTTTAAAAATTAAATAAAAATTTAAATAAAATCAAATAAAAAATATAAAAAAATTTTTAAAAAAATTTTAAAAAATTTTCAAAAAATTTTAAAAAATTTTCAAAAAATTTTAAAAAATTTTCAAAAAAATTAAAAAAATTAAAAAAAATGAAAAAAGTTAAATAAAAATATAAAAAAAAATTTAAAAAAATTTTTAAATTTTAAAAAATTGAAAAAAAATTAAAAAATTTAAAAAAAAATTTTAAAAAATTAAAACAAATTTTCAAAAAAAAAATCAAAGTAAAAAAATTTTAAAATTTAAAAAAAAATTTAAAATAAAAAAAATATACAAAAATTTAAAAGAAAAATAAAAGAAATTAAAAAATTAAACAATTAAAAATTTAAAAAAATAAAAAATAAAGAAATTTTTTTTAAAATAAAAAAATATAAAAAAATTTTAAAAAAATTTGTAAAAAATTAAAAAAAAATAAAAAAAAATTTAAATTTCAAAAAATTTTTAAAAATTAAATAAAAATTAAAAAAAAATTAAAAAATATAAAAAAATTGAAATTTTTTTTTAAAAAATTATCAAAAAAATTTTAAATTTAAAAAAAATTTATAAAAAAAATTTAAAAAATTAAATACAAATTTAAAAAAAAATTAAATAAAAAATATAAAAAAAATTTTTAAAAAATTTAAAAAAATTTTCAAAAAAATTTTAAAAAAATTTCAAAAAATTTTTGAATTTAAAAAAAATTTATAAAAAAATTTAAAAAAATAAATAAAAATTTTAAAAAAAATTTAAAAATATTAAAAAAAATTCAAAAAATTTTTAAATTTAAAAAAAATTAATAAAAAAATTTTAAAAATTAAATAAAATTTTTAAAAAAATTAAATAAAAAATATAAAAAAATTTGAAAATTTTTGAAATTTTTTGAAAATTTTTTAAAATTTTTTTTAAAATTTTTTTATATTTTTTATTTAATTTTTTTTAAATTTTTATTTAATTTTTAAATTTTTTTTATAATTTTTTTTTAAATTTAAAATTTTTTTTAATTTTTTTTAAATTTTTTACAAAAAATTTTTTAATTTTGTTTATATTTTTAAAATTTAAAAAAAAATTTTAAATCTAAATTTTTTTCAATTTTCTTTACTTTAATTTTTTTTTTAAATTTAAAAAAAATTTAATTTTTTTAAAATTATTTCTTTTTATTCCAAAAAACGTTTTTTTAATTTTTTAAAATTTTATTTTTCCTTTATTTTAATCTTTAAATTTTTAATTTTTTTTTAAATTTTTAGAAAAAATTTTTTAATTTTTTTTTTAATTTTTATTTTTCTTTTATTTTACTTTTTTATTCTTTTTTAAATTTTTAATTTTTTTTTAAATTTTTTAAATTTTTTAAATTTTTTTTAAATTTTTAACAATTTTAAATTTTTTTTAAAATTTTTATTTTTCTTTTATTTTACTTTTTTAATTTTTTTAAATTTTAAATGTTTTTTTTAATTTTCTTATAATTTTTTTTTTTTTAATTTTTTAATTTTTTTAAAATTTTTTTGAAATTTTTATTTAATTTTAAAAATTTTTTTAATTTTTTTAAATTTTTTTAAAATTTTTAAAAATTTTTTAAAAGTTTAAATTTTTTTTTCAAATTATTTGAAATTTTTTTAATTTATTTTTTTTTTTAAATTTTTTAAAATTTTTTTTTAAAAAATTGTTTTAATTTTTTAACAATTTTGTAATTTTTTTTAAATTTTTATTTTTCTTTTATTTTACTTTTTTATTTTTTTTTAAATTTTAAATTTTTTTTAAATTTTCTTATTTTTTTTAAATTTTTTAAATTTTTAAAATTTTTTTTTGAATTTTTAACAATTTTTAAATTTTTTTAAATTTGTATTTTTCTTTTATTTTACTTTTTTAATTTTTTTAAATTTTAAATGTTTTTTTTTAATTTTCTTATAATTTTTTTATTTTTTTTAAATTTTTTAATTTTTTTTAAATTTTTTTGAAATTTTTATTTAATTTTTTTAAATTTTTTAATTTTTTAAAATGTTTTTAAAATTTTTAAAATTTTTTTAAAAGTTTAAATTTTTTTTCAAATTATTTGAAATTTTTTTAATTTATTTTTTTTATTTTTTTTTAAATTTTTTAAAAAAATTTTTTAAAAAATTGTTTTAATTTTTTAACAATTTTTTTTAAAAATTGTTTTAATTTTTTAACAATTTTGTAATTTTTTTAAAATTTTTATTTAACTTTTTTTATTTTTTTAATTTTTTAAAAAAAAAATTTGAAATTTTTTGAAAATTTTTGAAATTTTTTGAAAATTTTTTAAAATTTTTTTTAAAATTTTTTTATATTTTTTATTTAATTTTTTTAAAATTTTTATTTAATTTTAAAATTTTTTATAATTTTTTTTTAAATTTAAAATTTTTTTTAATTTTTTTTTAATTTTTTACAAAAAATTTTTTAATTTTGTTTATATTTTTAAAATTTAAAAAAAATTTTAAATCTAAATTTTTTTCAATTTTCTTTACTTTAATTTTTTTTTTAAATTTAAAAAAAATTTAACTTTTTTAAAATTATTTCTTTTTATTCCAAAAAAACGTTTTTTTAATTTTTTAAAATTTTATTTTTCCTTTATTTTAATCTTTAAATTTTTAATTTTTTTTTAAATTTTTAGAAAAAATTTTTTAATTTTTTTTTAATTTTTATTTTTCTTTTATTTTACTTTTTTATTCTTTTTTAAATTTTTAATTTTTTTTAAATTTTTTAAATTTTTTAAATTTTTTTTTAAATTTTTAACAATTTTTAAATTTTTTTTAAAGTTTTTATTTTTCTTTTATTTTACTTTTTTATTTTTAATTTTTTTAAATTTTAAATGTTTTTTTTTTAATTTTCTTATAATTTTTTTTTTTTTAAATTTTTTAATTTTTTTTAAATTTTTTTGAAATTTTTATTTAATTTTAAAAATTTTTTTAATTTTTTTAAATTTTTTTAAAATTTTTAAAAATTTTTTAAAAGTTTAAATTTTTTTTTCAAATTATTTGAAATTTTTTTAATTTATTTTTTTTTTTTAAATTTTTTAAATTTTTTTTTAAAAAATTGTTTTAATTTTTTAACAATTTTTGTAATTTTTTTAAATTTTTATTTTTCTTTTATTTTACTTTTTTATTTTTTTTTAAATTTTAAATTTTTTTTAAATTTTCTTATTTTTTTTAAATTTTTTAAATTTTTAAAATTTTTTTTTTGAATTTTTAACAATTTTTAAATTTTTTTTAAATTTGTATTTTTCTTTTATTTTACTTTTTTAATTTTTTTAAATTTTTAATGTTTTTTTTTAATTTTCTTATAATTTTTTTATTTTTTTTAAATTTTTTAATTTTTTTAAATTTTTTTGAAATTTTTATTTAATTTTTTTAAATTTTTTAATTTTTTAAAATGTTTTTAAATTTTTAAATTTTTTTAAAAGTTTAAATTTTTTTTCAAATTATTTGAAATTTTTTTAATTTATTTTTTTTATTTTTTTTTTTAAATTTTTTAAAAAATTTTTTTAAAAAATTGTTTTAATTTTTTAACAATTTTTTTAAAAAAATTGTTTTAATTTTTTAACAATTTTGTAATTTTTTTAAATTTTTTATTTAACTTTTTTTATTTTTTTAATTTTTTAAAAAAAAATTTGAAATTTTTTGAAAATTTTTGAAATTTTTTGAAAATTTTTTAAAATTTTTTTTAAAATTTTTTTATATTTTTTATTTAATTTATTTAAATTTTTATTTAATTTTTAAAATTTGTTTATAGTTTTTTTTTAAATTTAAAATTTTTTTTAATTTTTTTTTAATTTTTTACAAAAAATTTTTTAATTTTGTTTATATTTTTAAAATTTAAAAAAAATTTTAAATCTAAATTTTTTTCAATTTTCTTTACTTTAATTTTTTTTTAAATTTAAAAAAAAATTAATTTTTTTTAAATTATTTCTTTTTATTTCAAAAAACGTTTTTTTAATTTTTTAAAATTTTATTTTTCCTTTATTTTAATCTTTAAATTTTTAATTTTTTTTTAAATTTTTAGAAAAAAATTTTTAATTAATTTATTTTTTTTAAATTTTTATTTTTCTTTTATTTTACTTTTTTATTTTTTTAAATTTTTAAATTTTTTTTAAATTTTTTTTAAATTTTTATTTAATTTTTTTAAATTTTTTAATTTTTTAAAATTTTTTTAAAATTTTAAAAATTTTTTTAAAAGTTTAAATTTTTTTTTAAATTATTTGAAATTTTTTTAATTTATTTTTTTTATTTTTTTTTAAATTTTTTAAAATTTTTTTTTAAAAAATTGTTTTAATTTTTTAACAATTTTGTAATTTTTTTTAAATTTTTATTTTTCTTTTATTTTACTTTTTTAATTTTTTTAATTTTTAAATTTTTTTTTTAAATTTTCTTATTTTTTTAAATTTTTTAAATTCTTTAAAATTTTTTTTTGAATTTTTAACAATTTTTAAATTTTTTTTTAAATTTGTATTTTTCTTTTATTATACTTTTTTTAATTTTTTTAAATTTTAAATGTTTTTTTTTAATTTTCTTATAATTTTATTATTTTTTTAAAATTTTTTAATTTTTTTTAAATTTTTTTGAAATTTTTATTTAATTTTTTTAAATTTTTTAATTTTTTAAAATTTTTTAAATTTTTTTAAAAGTTTAAATTTTTTTTCAAATTATTTGAAATTTTTTTAATTTATTTTTTTTATTTTTTTTTTAAATTTTTTAAAATTTTTTTTTAAAAAATTGTTTTAATTTTTTAACAATTTTGTAATTTTTTTTAAATTTTTATTTAACTTTTTTTATTTTTTTTAATTTTTTTAAAAAAATTGAAATTTTTTTAAAATTTTTTTAAAAATATTTTTTTTAATTCTTTAAATTTTTTTTTAAATTTCTATTTAATTTTTTTTATTTTTTTAATTTTTTTTAAAAAAATTTGACAATTTTTTAAAATTTTTTTGAAATTTTTTTTAAATTTTTTGAAAATTTTTTTAAATTTTTTTTTAATTTTTTTATATTTTTTATTTATTTTTTTTAAATTTTTATTTAATTTTTTAAATTTTTTTATAAATTTTTTTGAAATTTAAAAATTTTTTGAAAATTTTTTAATTTTTTTTTAAATTTTTTTTAAATTTTTATTTAATTTTTTAAATTTTTTTATAATTTTTTTTAAATTTAAATTTTTTTATAAATTTTTTTTAAATTTAAAAATTTTTTGAAATTTTTTTAAAGTTTTTTTGAAATTTTTTTTAAATTTTTTAATATTTTTAAATTTTTTTTAAAATTTTTATTTATTTTTTGAAATTTTTTTATAATTTTTTTTTAAATTCCAAAATTTTTTGAAAATTTTTTAAAATTTTTTTTAAAATTTTTTTTATATTTTTTATTTAATTTTTTTAAATTTTTATTTAATTTTTAAAATTTTTTTATAAATTTTTTTTAAATTTAAATTTTTTTTTAAATTTTTTTTTAATTTTTTACAAAAAATTTTTTAATTTTGTTTATATTTTTAAATTTAAAAAAAATTTAAATCTAAATTTTTTAAAATTTTCTTTACTTTATTTTTTTTTTAAATTTAAAAAAAATTTAATTTTTTTAAAATTATTTCTTTTTATTTCAAAAAACGTTTTTTTAATTTTTTTAAATTTTATTTTTCCTTTATTTTAATCTTTAAATTTTTAATTTTTTTTTAAATTTTTAGAAAAAAATTTTTAATTTATTTATTTTTTTGTAAATTTTTATTTTTCTTTTATTTTACTTTTTTAATTTTTTTAAATTTTAAAATTTTTTTACTTTGATTTTTTTTTTGAAAATTTGTTTTAATTTTTTAAAATTTTTTTGAAAATTTTTAAAATTTTTTTAAAAATTTTTTAAAATTTTTTTTAAAAAAATTTTAAAATTTTTTTTTAAAAAAATTGTTTTAATTTTTTAACAATTTTTTAAATTTCTTTTTAATTTTTATTTTTCGTTTATTTTACTTTTTTAATTTTTTAAATTTTAAATTTTTTTTAATTTTCTTATAATTTTTTTTTAAAATTTTATAAATTTTTAAAATTTTTTTTAAAATTTTTTAATTCTTTTTTCAATTTTTTTAAAAATTTTTTATTTAATTTTTTAAAATTAAAAAATTTTTAAAAATTTTTTTTTTATATTTAGTTTTTTTTCAGTTTTTTAAAAAAATTTAAATGTTTTTCAAATTACTTAAATTTTTTAAATTTTTTTAAATTTTTTTTAAAAATTTTTTCTTAAAAAAATTGTTTTAATTATTTAACAATTTTTAAAAAATTTTTTTTAAATATTTATTTTTCTTTTATTTTACTTTTTTTAATTTTTTTTAAATTTTTTAAATTTTTTATTTTATTATAATTTTTTTAAAATTTTTTAAATTTTTAAAATTTTTTTTTTAAATTTTTTAATTTTTTAAAAAAAAATTTATTTAATTTTTTAAAATTTAAAATTTTTTTAAAATTTTTTTTTTATATTTTTATTTAACTTTTTTTAACTTTTTTTAATTTTTTTAATTTTTTTTTAATTTTTTTAAAATTTTTTATTTTTTTTTAATTTTTATTTAATTTTTAAATTTTTTTTGAAATTTAAAATTTTTTTTAAAATTTTTTTATATTTTTTATTTAATTTTTTTTAAATTTTTATTTAATTTTTAAAATTTTTTTATAATTTTTTTTTAAATTTAAAATTTTTTTTAATTTTTTTTTAATTTTTTACAAAAAATTTTTTAATTTTGTTTATATTTTTAAAATTTAAAAAAAATTTTAAATCTAAATTTTTTCAATTTTCTTTACTTTAATTTTTTTTTTAAATTTAAAAAAAATTTAATTTTTTTAAAATTATTTCTTTTTATTCCAAAAAACGTTTTTTTAATTTTTTAAAATTTTATTTTTCCTTTATTTTAATCTTTAAATTTTTAATTTTTTTTTAAATTTTTAGAAAAAAATTTTTAATTTTTTTTTTAATTTTTATTTTTCTTTTATTTTACTTTTTTAAATTTTTTAAATTTTTTAAATTTTTTTTTAAATTTTTAACAATTTTTAAATTTTTTTTAAAACTTTTATTTTTCTTTTATTTTACTTTTTTAATTTTTTTAAATTTTAAATGTTTTTTTTTAATTTTCTTATAATTTTTTTTTTTTAAATTTTTTAATTTTTTTAAAATTTTTTTGAAATTTTTATTTAATTTTAAAAAAATTTTTAATTTTTTTAAATTTTTTTAAAATTTTTAAAAATTTTTTAAAAGTTTAAATTTTTTTTTCAAATTATTTGAAATTTTTTTAATTTATTTTTTTTTTAAATTTTTTAAAAATTTTTTTTAAAAAATTGTTTTAATTTTTTAACAATTTTGTAATTTTTTAAAATTTTTATTTTTCTTTTATTTTACTTTTTTATTTTTTTTAAATTTTAAATTTTTTTTAAATTTTCTAATTTTTTTTAAATTTTTTAAATTTTTTAAATTTTTTTTTTGAATTTTTAACAATTTTTAAATTTTTTTAAATTTGTATTTTTCTTTTATTTTACTTTTTTAATTTCTTTAAATTTTAAATGTTTTTTTTTAATTTTCTTATAATTTTTTTATTTTTTTTTAAATTTTTAAATTTTTTAAAATTTTTAAAATTTTTTTAAAAGTTTAAATTTTTTTCAAATTATTAGAAATTTTTTTAATTTATTTTTTTTTAAATTTTTTAAAATTTTTTTTTAAAAAATTGTTTTAAATTTTTAACAATTTTTTTTAAAAAATTGTTTTAATTTTTTAACAATTTTGTAATTTTTTTAAAATTTTTATTTAACTTTTTTTATTTTTTTTAATTTTTTAAAAAAAAAATTTGAAATTTTTTAAAATTTTTTTTAAAAATATTTTTTTAATTCTTTAAATTTTTTTTAAATTTTTATTTAATTTTTTTTATTTTTTTAATTTTTTTAAAATTTTTTTGAAATTTTTTTAAATTTTTTGAAATTTTTTTAAAATTTTTTTTAAAAATTTTTTATATTTTTTATTTAATTTTTTTTAATTTTTATTTAATTTTTTAAATTTTTTTATAAATTTTTTTGAAATTTAAAAATTTTTTGAAAATTTTTTAATATTTTTTAAAATTTTTTTTAAATTTTTATTTAATTTTTTAAATTTTTTTATAAATTTTTTTTAAATTTAAAAATTTTTTGAAATTTTTTTAAAATTTTTTTGAAATTTTTTTGAAATTTTTTAATATTTTTAAAATTTTTTTTAAATTTTTATTTATTTTTTGAAATTTTTTTATAATTTTTTTTTGAGTTCAAAAATTTTTTGAAAATTTTTTAAAATTTTTTTTAAAAATTTTTTATATTTTTTATTTAATTTTTTTTTAATTTTTATTTAATTTTTAAAATTTTTTTATAAATTTTTTTTAAATTTAAAATTTTTTTTTAATTTTTTTTTTAATTTTTTACAAAAAATTTTTTAATTTTGTTTATATATTTAAAATTTAAAAATTTTTTTTTTAAATCTAAATTTTTTTAAAATTTCTTTACTTTATTTTTTTTTTAAATTTAAAAAAAATTTAATTTTTTTAAAATTATTTCTTTTTCTTTCAAAAATCGTGTTTTCAATTTTTTTAAATTTTATTTTTCCTTTATTTTAATCTTTAAATTTTTAATTTTTTTTAAATTTTAGAAAAAAATTTTTAATTTATTTATTTATTTTAATTTTTATTTTTCTTTTATTTTACTTTTTTAATTTTTTAAATTTTAAATTTTTTTTTAAATTTTCTTATTTTTTTTAAATTTTTAAATTTTTTAAAATTTTTTTTTGAATTTTTAACAATTTTTTAAATTTTTTTTTTAATTTTTATTTTTCTTTTATTTTGCTTTTTTAATTTTTTTAAATTTTAAATTTTTTTTTAATTTTCTTATAATTTTTTTATTTTTTTTTAAATTTTTTAATTTTTTTTAAATGTTTTTTAAATTTTTATTTAATTTTAAAATTTTTTTTAATTTTTTTAATTTTTTTTAAAATTTTTAAAATTTTTTTAAAAGTTTAAATTTTTTTTCAAATTATTTGAAATTTTTTTAATTTATTTTTTTAAATTTTTTAAATTTTTTTTTTAAAAAATTGTTTTAATTTTTTAACAATTTTGTAATTTTTTAAAAAAATTTTATTTTTCTTTTATTTTACTTTTTTAATTTTTTTAAATTTTAAATTTTTTTAAATTTTCTTATTTTTTTAAATTTTTAAATTTTTTAAAAATTTTTTTTGAATTTTTAACAATTTTTTAAATTTTTTTTTAATTTTTATTTTTCTTTTATTTTACTTTTTTAATTTTTTAAATTTTAAATTTTTTTTAATTTTCTTATAATTTTTTTTAAATGTTTAAATTTTTAAAAATTTTTTTTAAAATTTTTTAATTTTTTTTCAATTTTTTAAAAAAAATTTTATTTAATTTTTTAAAATTTAAAATTTTTTTTATATTTTTATTTAACTTTTTTAATTTTTTTTAATTTTTTTAATTTTTTTTGAAAATTTTTTAAAATTTTTTAAAATTTTTTTAAATTTTTTTTTATATTTTTTATTTAATTTTTTTAAAAAATTTTATTTAATTTTTAAAATTTTTTATAAATTTTTTTTTAAATTTAAAATTTTTTTAAAATTTTTTTTAATTTTTTACAAAATTTTTTTAATTTTGTTTATATTTTTAAAATTAAAAAAAAATTTTTAAATCAAATTTTTTTTTAAATTTTCTTTACTTTAATTTTTTTTTAAATTTAAAAAAAAATTAATTTTTTTTAAATTATTTCTTTTTATTTCAAAAAACGTTTTTTTAATTTTTTAAAATTTTATTTTTCCTTTATTTTAATCTTTAAATTTTTAATTTTTTTTTAAATTTTTAGAAAAAAATTTTTAATTTATTTATTTTTTTTAAATTTTTATTTTTCTTTTATTTTACTTTTTTATTTTTTTAAATTTTTTAATTTTTTTTAAATTTTTTTAAAATTTTTATTTAATTTTTTTAAATTTTTTAATTTTTTAAAATTTTTTTAAAATTTTTAAAATTTTTTTAAAAGTTTAAATTTTTTTTCAAATTATTTGAAATTTTTTTAATTTATTTTTTTTTTTTTTAAATTTTTTAAAATTTTTTTTTAAAAAATTGTTTTAATTTTTTAACAATTTTGTAATTTTTTTTAAATTTTTATTTTTCTTTTATTTTACTTTTTTAATTTTTTTAATTTTTAAATTTTTTTTTTAAATTTTCTTATTTTTTTAAATTTTTTAAATTTTTTAAAATTTTTTTTTGAATTTTTAACAATTTTTAAATTTTTTTTTAAATTTGTATTTTTCTTTTATTATACTTTTTTTAATTTTTTTAAATTTTAAATGTTTTTTTTTAATTTTCTTATAATTTTTTTTTTAAATTTTTAAATTTTTTTAAAATTTTTTAATTTTTTAAAATTTTTTTAAAATTTTTAAAATTTTTTTAAAAGTTTAAATTTTTTTTCAAATTATTTGAAATTTTTTTAATTTATTTTTTTTTTTTAAATTTTTTAAAATTTTTTTTTAAAAAATTGTTTTAATTTTTTAACAATTTTGTAATTTTTTTTAAATTTTTATTTTTCTTTTATTTTACTTTTTTAATTTTTTTAATTTTTAATTTTTTTTTTTAAATTTTCTTATTTTTTTAAATTTTTTAAATTTTTTAAAATTTTTTTTTGAATTTTTAACAATTTTTAAATTTTTTTTTAAATTTGTATTTTTCTTTTATTATACTTTTTTTAATTTTTTTAAATTTTAAATGTTTTTTTTTAATTTTCTTATAATTTTTTTTTTAAATTTTTAAATTTTTTTAAAATTTTTTTGAAATTTTTATTTAATTTTAAAAAATTTTTTAATTTTTATAAATTTTTTTAAAATTTTTAAAATTTTTTTAAAAGTTTAAATTTTTTTTCAAATTATTTGAAATTTTTTAATTTATTTTTTTTATTTTTTTTTTTTAAATTTTTTAAATTTTTTTTTTAAAAAATTGTTTTAATTTTTTAACAATTTTGTAATTTTTTTTAAATTTTTGTTTTTCTTTTATTTTACTTTTTTAATTTTTTTAATTTTTAAATTTTTTTTTAAATTTTCTTATTTTTTTTAAATTTTTTAAATTTTTTAAATTTTTTTTTTGAATTTTTAACAATTTTTAAATTTTTTTAAATTTGTATTTTTCTTTTATTTTACTTTTTTAATTTCTTTAAATTTTAAATGTTTTTTTTTAATTTTCTTATAATTTTTTTATTTTTTTTTAAATTTTTAAATTTTTTAAAATTTTTAAAATTTTTTTAAAAGTTTAAATTTTTTTCAAATTATTAGAAATTTTTTTAATTTATTTTTTTTTAAATTTTTTAAAATTTTTTTTTAAAAAATTGTTTTAATTTTTTAACAATTTTTTTTAAAAAATTGTTTTAATTTTTTAACAATTTTGTAATTTTTTTAAAATTTTTATTTAACTTTTTTTATTTTTTTTAATTTTTTAAAAAAAAAATTTGAAATTTTTTAAAATTTTTTTTAAAAATATTTTTTTTAATTCTTTAAATTTTTTTTAAATTTTTATTTAATTTTTTTTATTTTTTTAATTTTTTTAAAATTTTTTTGAAATTTTTTTTAAATTTTTTGAAATTTTTTTTAAATTTTTTTTTAAAATTTTTTATATTTTTTATTTAATTTTTTTTAATTTTTATTTAATTTTTTAAATTTTTTTATAAATTTTTTTGAAATTTAAAAATTTTTTGAAAATTTTTTAATATTTTTAAAAATTTTTTTTAAATTTTTATTTAATTTTTTAAATTTTTTTATAAATTTTTTTTAAATTTAAAAATTTTTTGAAATTTTTTTAAAATTTTTTTGAAATTTTTTTGAAATTTTTTAATATTTTTAAAATTTTTTTTAAATTTTTATTTATTTTTTGAAATTTTTTTATAATTTTTTTTTGAGTTCAAAAATTTTTTGAAAATTTTTTAAAATTTTTTTTAAAAATTTTTTATATTTTTTATTTAATTTTTTTTTAATTTTTATTTAATTTTTAAAATTTTTTTATAAATTTTTTTTAAATTTAAAATTTTTTTTAATTTTTTTTTTAATTTTTTACAAAAAATTTTTTAATTTTGTTTATATATTTAAAATTTAAAATTTTTTTTTTTAAATCTAAATTTTTTAAAATTTCTTTACTTTATTTTTTTTTAAATTTAAAAAAAATTTAATTTTTTTAAAATTATTTCTTTTTCTTTCAAAAATCGTGTTTTCAATTTTTTTAAATTTTATTTTTCCTTTATTTTAATCTTTAAATTTTTAATTTTTTTTAAATTTTTAGAAAAAAATTTTTAATTTATTTATTTATTTTAATTTTTATTTTTCTTTTATTTTACTTTTTTAATTTTTTTAAATTTTAAATTTTTTTTTAAATTTTCTTATTTTTTTTAAATTTTTTAAATTTTTTAAAATTTTTTTTTGAATTTTTAACAATTTTTTAAATTTTTTTTTTAATTTTTATTTTTCTTTTATTTTGCTTTTTTAATTTTTTTAAATTTTAAATTTTTTTAATTTTCTTATAATTTTTTTATTTTTTTTTAAATTTTTTAATTTTTTTTAAATGTTTTTTAAATTTTTATTTAATTTTAAAATTTTTTTTAATTTTTTTAATTTTTTTTAAAATTTTTAAAATTTTTTTAAAAGTTTAAATTTTTTTCAAATTATTTGAAATTTTTTTAATTTATTTTTTTAAATTTTTTAAAATTTTTTTTTAAAAATTGTTTTAATTTTTTAACAATTTTGTAATTTTTTAAAAAATTTTATTTTTCTTTTATTTTACTTTTTTAATTTTTTTAAATTTTAAATTTTTTTTAAATTTTCTTATTTTTTTTAAATTTTTTAAATTTTTTAAAAATTTTTTTTGAATTTTTAACAATTTTTTAAATTTTTTTTTTAATTTTTATTTTTCTTTTATTTTACTTTTTTAATTTTTTAAATTTTAAATTTTTTTAATTTTCTTATAATTTTTTTTAAATGTTTAAATTTTTAAAAATTTTTTTAAAAATTTTTTAATTTTTTTTCAATTTTTTAAAAAAATTTTATTTAATTTTTTAAAATTTAAAATTTTTTTTAAAATTTTTTTTATATTTTTATTTAACTTTTTTAATTTTTTTTAATTTTTTAATTTTTTTTGAAAATTTTTTAAAATTTTTTAAAATTTTTTTTTATATTTTTTATTTAATTTTTTTAAAAAATTTTATTTAATTTTTAAAATTTTTTATAAATTTTTTTTTAAATTTAAAATTTTTTTAAAATTTTTTTTTAATTTTTTACAAAATTTTTTTAATTTTGTTTATATTTTTAAAATTAAAAAAAAATTTTTAAATCAAATTTTTTTTTAAATTTTCTTTACTTTAATTTTTTTTTAAATTTAAAAAAAAATTAATTTTTTTTAAATTATTTCTTTTTATTTCAAAAAACGTTTTTTTAATTTTTTAAAATTTTATTTTTCCTTTATTTTAATCTTTAAATTTTTAATTTTTTTTTAAATTTTTAGAAAAAAATTTTTAATTTATTTATTTTTTTTAAATTTTTATTTTTCTTTTATTTTACTTTTTTATTTTTTTAAATTTTTTAATTTTTTTTAAATTTTTTTAAAATTTTTATTTAATTTTTTTAAATTTTTTAATTTTTTAAAATTTTTTTAAAATTTTTAAAATTTTTTTAAAAGTTTAAATTTTTTTCAAATTATTTGAAATTTTTTTAATTTATTTTTTTTTTTTTTAAATTTTTTAAAATTTTTTTTTAAAAAATTGTTTTAATTTTTTAACAATTTTGTAATTTTTTTAAATTTTTATTTTTCTTTTATTTTACTTTTTTAATTTTTTTAATTTTTTAATTTTTTTTTTAAATTTTCTTATTTTTTTAAATTTTTTAAATTTTTTAAAATTTTTTTTTGAATTTTTAACAATTTTTAAATTTTTTTTTAAATTTGTATTTTTCTTTTATTATACTTTTTTTAATTTTTTTAAATTTTAAATGTTTTTTTTTAATTTTCTTATAATTTTTTTTTTAAATTTTTAAATTTTTTTAAAATTTTTTAATTTTTAAAATTTTTTTAAAATTTTTAAAATTTTTTTAAAAGTTTAAATTTTTTTTCTAATTATTTGAAATTTTTTTAATTTATTTTTTTTTTTTAAATTTTTTAAAATTTTTTTTTAAAAAATTGTTTTAATTTTTTAACAATTTTGTAATTTTTTTTAAATTTTTATTTTTCTTTTATTTTACTTTTTTAATTTTTTTAATTTTTAATTTTTTTTTTTAAATTTTCTTATTTTTTTAAATTTTTTAAATTTTTAAAATTTTTTTTTGAATTTTTAACAATTTTTAAATTTTTTTTTAAATTTGTATTTTTCTTTTATTATACTTTTTTTAATTTTTTTAAATTTTAAATGTTTTTTTTTAATTTTCTTATAATTTTATTATTTTTTTAAAATTTTTTAATTTTTTTTAAATTTTTTTGAAATTTTTATTTAATTTTTTTAAATTTTTTAATTTTTTAAAATTTTTTAAATTTTTTTAAAAGTTTAAATTTTTTTTCAAATTATTTGAAATTTTTTTAATTTATTTTTTTTATTTTTTTTTTAAATTTTTTAAAATTTTTTTTTAAAAAATTGTTTTAATTTTTTAACAATTTTGTAATTTTTTTTAAATTTTTATTTAACTTTTTTTATTTTTTTAATTTTTTTTAAAAAAAATTTGACAATTTTTTAAAATTTTTTTGAAATTTTTTTTAAATTTTTTGAAAATTTTTTTAAATTTTTTTTTAATTTTTTATATTTTTTATTTATTTTTTTTAAAATTTTTATTTAATTTTTTAAATTTTTTTATAAATTTTTTTGAAATTTAAAAATTTTTTGAAAATTTTTTAATTTTTTTTTAAATTTTTTTTAAATTTTTATTTAATTTTTTAAATTTTTTTATAAATTTTTTTAAATTTAAATTTTTTTATAAATTTTTTTTAAATTTAAAAATTTTTTGAAATTTTTTTAAAGTTTTTTTGAAATTTTTTTTAAATTTTTTAATATTTTTAAATTTTTTTTAAAATTTTTATTTATTTTTTGAAATTTTTTTATAATTTTTTTTAAATTCCAAAATTTTTTGAAAATTTTTTAAAATTTTTTTTAAAATTTTTTTTATATTTTTTATTTAATTTTTTTAAATTTTTATTTAATTTTTAAAATTTTTTTATAAATTTTTTTTAAATTTAAATTTTTTTTTAAATTTTTTTTTAATTTTTTACAAAAAATTTTTTAATTTTGTTTATATTTTTAAAATTTAAAAAAAAATTTAAATCTAAATTTTTTAAAATTTTCTTTACTTTATTTTTTTTTAAATTTAAAAAAAATTTAATTTTTTTAAAATTATTTCTTTTTATTTCAAAAAACGTTTTTTTAATTTTTTTAAATTTTATTTTTCCTTTATTTTAATCTTTAAATTTTTAATTTTTTTTTAAATTTTTAGAAAAAAATTTTTAATTTATTTATTTTTTTGTAAATTTTTATTTTTCTTTTATTTTACTTTTTTAATTTTTTTAAATTTTAAAATTTTTTTTACTTTGATTTTTTTTTTGAAAATTTGTTTTAATTTTTTAAAATTTTTTTGAAAATTTTTAAAATTTTTTTAAAAATTTTTTAAAATTTTTTTTAAAAAAATTTTA
>NW_027485783.1:10000-15000 GCF_050908995.1 Andrena cerasifolii
CGTTCGGTCGGTCGGTCGGTCGGTCGGTCGGTCGGTCGGTCGGTCGGTCGGTGGTCGGTCGGTCGGTCGGTCGTCGGTTCGGTTAGTCGGTCGGTCGGTCGGTCGGTCGGTTCGGTCAGTCCGTCGGTCGGTCGGTCGGTCGTTCGGTCAGTCGTTCGGTCGGTCGGTCGGTCAGTCGGTCAGTCGGTCAGTCAGTCCGTCGGTCCGTCGGTCGGTCGGTCGGTCGGTCGGTCGGTCGTTGGTCGGTCGGTCGGTCGGTTGGTCGGTCGGTCAGTCCGTCGGTCGGTCGGTCGGTCGGTCGGTCGGTCGGTCGGTCAGTCGGTCAGTCAGTCCGTAGGTCAGTCGGTCAGTTGGTCAGTCAGTCCGTCGGTCGGTCGGTCGGTCGGTCGGTCGGTCGGTCGGTCGGTCGGTCGTTCGGTCGGTCGTTCGGTCGGTCGGTCGGTCAGTCGGTCAGTCGGTCAGTCGGTCCGTCGGTCGGTCGGTCGTTCGGTCAGTCGTTCGGTCGGTCGGTCGGTCGGTCAGTCGGTCAGTCGGTTAGTCGGTCAGTCGGTCAGTCGATCAGTCAGTCCGTCGGTCGGACGGACGGTCAGTCGGTCAGTCGATCAGTCAGTCCGACGGTCGGTCGGTCGGTCGGTCGGCCGGTCGGTCGTCGGTCGTCAGTCGGTCAGTCAGTCCGTCGGTCGGTCGGTCGGTCGGTCGTTCGGTCGGTCGTTCGGTCGGTCGGTCGGTCAGTCGGTCAGTCGGTCAGTCGGTCCGTCGGTCGGTCGGTCGTTCGGTCAGTCGTTCGGTCGGTCGGTCGGTCGGTCAGTCGGTCAGTCGGTTAGTCGGTCAGTCGGTCAGTCGGTCAGTCAGTCCGTCGGTCGGACGGACGGTCGGTCGGTCGGTCGGTCGGTCGGTCGGTCGGTCGGTCGGTCGGTCGGTCAGTCGGTCAGTCGGTCAGTCAGTCGGTCGGTCGGTCAGTCGGTCAGTCAGTCCGTCGGTCCGTCGGTCGGTCGGTCGGTCGGTCGGTCGGTCGGTCAGTCGGTCAGTCGGTCAGTCAGTCCGTCGGTCGGTCTGTCGGTCGGTCGGTTGGTCGACCGGTCGGTCGGTCAGTCGGTCAGTCGGTCAGTCGGTCCGTCGGTCGGTCTGTCGGTCGTTCGGTGGGTCGGTCGGTCGGTCGGTCGGTCAGTCGTTCAGTCGGTCAGTCGGTCAGTCGGTCATTCGTTCAGTCAGTCCGTCGGTCGGTCGGTCGGTCGGTCGGTCGGTCGTTCGGTCGGTCGTTCGGTCGGTCGGTCGGTCAGTCGGTCAGTCGGTCAGTCAGTCCGTCGGTCGGTCGGTCGGTCAGTCGGTCAGTCCGTCGGTCGGTCGGTCGGTCGGTCGGTCAGTCGGTCAGTCGATCAGTCAGTCCGACGGTCGGTCGGTCGGTCGGTCGGCCGGTCGGGTCAGTCGGTCAGTCGGTCAGTCAGTCGGTCGGTCGGTCGGTCGCCTGTCCGTCGCTCGGTCGGTCGGTCGTTCGGTCGGTCGGTCGGTCGGTCGGTCGGTCGGTCAGTCGTTCAGTCGGTCAGTCGGTCAGTCGGTCAGTCGATCAGTCAGTCCGTCGGTCGTTCGGTCGGTCGGTCGGTCAGTCGGTCAGTCGATCAGTCAGTCCGTCGGTCGGTCGGTCGGTCGGTCGGGCCGGTCGGTCGGTCAGTCGGTCAGTCAGTCCGTCAGTCCGTCGGTCGGTCGGTCGTCGGTCGGTCGGTCGGGTCGGTCGGTCGGTCGGTCGGTCGGTCAGTCGGTCAGTCGGTCAGTCAGTCGGTCGGTCGGTCGGTCGGTCCGTCGCTCGGTCGGTCGGTCGTTCGGGTCGGTCGGTCGGTCGGTCGGTCGGTCGGTCAGTCGTTCAGTCGGTCAGTCGGTCAGTCGGTCAGTCGATCAGTCAGTCCGTCGGTCGTTCGGTCGGTCGGTCGGTCAGTCGGTCAGTCGATCAGTCAGTCCGTCGGTCGGTCGGTCGGTCGGTCGGCCGGTCGGTCGGTCAGTCGGTCAGTCAGTCCGTCGGTCGGTCGGTCGGTCGGTCGGTCGGTCGGTCGGTCGGTCGGTCGGTTGGTCGGTCGGTCGGTCGGTCGGTCGGTCGGTCAGTCCGTCGGTCGGTCGGTCGGTCGTTCGGTCAGTCGTTCGGTCGGTCGGTCGGTCAGTCGGTCAGTCGGTCAGTCAGTCCGTCGGTCCGGTCGGTCGGTCGGTCGGTCGGTCGTCGGGTCGGTTGGTCGGTCGGTCGGTCGGTTGGTCCGGTCGGTCAGTCGTCGGTCGGTCGGTCGGTCGGTCGGTCGGTCGTCGGTCAGTCGGTCAGTCAGTCCGTAGGTCAGTCGGTCAGTTGGTCAGTCAGTCCGTCGGTCGGTCGGTCGGTCGGTCGGTCGGTCGGTCGGTCGGTCGGTCGTTCGGTCGGTCGTTCGGTCGGTCGGTCGGTCAGTCGGTCAGTCGGTCAGTCGGTCCGTCGGTCGGTCGGTCGTTCGGTCAGTCGTTCGGTCGGTCGGTCGGTCGTCAGTCGGTCAGTCGGTTAGTCGGTCAGTCGGTCAGTCGATCAGTCAGTCCGTCGGTCGGACGGACGGTCAGTCGGTCAGTCGATCAGTCAGTCCGACGGTCGGTCGGTCGGTCGGTCGGCCGGTCGGTCGGTCGGTCGGTCAGTCGGTCAGTCAGTCCGTCGGTCGGTCGGTCGGTCGGTCGTTCGGTCGGTCGTTCGGTCGGTCGGTCGGTCAGTCGGTCAGTCGGTCAGTCGGTCCGTCGGTCGGTCGGTCGTTCGGTCAGTCGGTTCGGTCGGTCGGTCGGTCGGTCAGTCGGTCAGTCGGTTAGTCGGTCAGTCGGTCAGTCGGTCAGTCAGTCCGTCGGTCGGACGGACGGTCGGTCGGTCGGTCCGGTCGGTCGGTCGGTCGGTCGGTCGGTCGGTCAGTCGGTCAGTCGGTCAGTCAGTCCGGTCGGTCGGTCAGTCGGTCAGTCAGTCCGTCGGTCGTCGGTCGGTCGGTCGGTCGGTCGGTCGGTCGGTCAGTCGGTCAGTCGGTCAGTCAGTCCGTCGGTCGGTCTGTCGGTCGGTCGGTTGTCGACCGGTCGGTCGGTCAGTCGGTCAGTCGGTCAGTCGGTCCGTCGGTCGGTCTGTCGGTCGTTCGGTGGGTCGTCGGTCGGTCGGTCGGTCAGTCGTTCAGTCGGTCAGTCGGTCAGTCGGTCATTCGTTCAGTCAGTCCGTCGTCGGTCGGTCGGTCGGTCGGTCGGTCGTTTCGGTCGGTCGTTCGGTCGGTCGGTCGGTCAGTCGGTCAGTCGGTCAGTCAGTCCGTCGGTCGGTCGGTCGGTCCAGTCGGTCAGTCCGTCGGTCGGTCGGTCGGTCGGTCGGTCAGTCGGTCAGTCGATCAGTCAGTCCGACGGTCGGTCGGTCGGTCGGTCGGCCGGTCGGTCAGTCGGTCAGTCGGTCAGTCAGTCGGTCGGTCGGTCGGTCGGTCCGTCGCTCGGTCGGTCGGTCGTTCGGTCGGTCGGTCGGTCGGTCGGTCGGTCGTCAGTCGTTCAGTCGGTCAGTCGGTCAGTCGGTCAGTCGATCAGTCAGTCCGTCGGTCGTTCGGTCGGTCGGTCGGTCAGTCGGTCAGTCGATCAGTCAGTCCGTCGGTCGGTCGGTCGGTCGGTCGGCCGGTCGGTCGGTCAGTCGGTCAGTCAGTCCGTCGGTCGGTCGGTCGGTCGGTCGGTCGGTCGGTCGGTTCGGTCGGTCGGTTGGTCGGTCGGTCGGTCGGTCGGTCGGTCGGTCAGTCCGTCGGTCGGTCGTCGGTCGTTCGGTCAGTCGTTCGGTCGGTCGGTCGGTCAGTCGGTCAGTCGGTCAGTCAGTCCGTCGGTCCGTCGGTCGGTCGGTCGGTCGGTCGGTCGGTCGGTTGGTCGGTCGGTCGGTCAGTCAGTCGGTCAGTCAGTCCGTCGGTCCGTCGGTCGGTCGGTCGGTCGGTCGGACGGTCGGTCGGTCAGTCGTTCAGTCGGTCAGTCGGTCAGTCGGTCAGTCGATCAGTCAGTCCGTCGGTCGTTCGGTCGGTCGGTCGGTCAGTCGGTCAGTCGATCAGTCAGTCCGTCGGTCGGTCGGTCGGTCGGTCGGCCGGTCGGTCGGTCAGTCGGTCAGTCAGTCCGTCGGTCGGTCGGTCGGTCGGTCGGTCGGTCGGTCGGTCGATCGGTCGGTCGGTCGTCGGTCGGTCGGTGTCGGTCGGTCGGTCGGTCGGTCAGTCCGTCGGTCGGTCGGTCGGTCGTTCGGTCAGTCGTTCCGGTCGGTCGGTCGGTCAGTCGGTCAGTCGGTCAGTCAGTCCGTCGGTCCGTCGGTCGGTCGGTCGGTCGGTCGGTCGGGTCGGTCAGTCGGTCAGTCGGTCAGTCAGCTCGTCGGTCGTCTGTCGGTCGGTCGGTTGGTCGACGGTCGGTCGGTCAGTCGGTCAGTCGGTCAGTCGGTCCGTCGGTCGGTCGGTCTGTCGGTCGTTCGGTGGGTCGGTCGGTCGGTCGGTCGGTCAGTCGTTCAGTCGGTCAGTCGGTCAGTCGGTCAGTCGTTCAGTCAGTCCGTCGGTCGGTCGGTCGGTCGGTCGGTCGGTCGTTCGGTCGGTCGTTCGGTCGGTCGGTCGGTCAGTCGGTCAGTCGGTCAGTCAGTCCGTCGGTCGGTCGGTCGGTCAGTCGGTCAGTCCGTCGGTCGGTCGGTCGGTCGGTCGGTCAGTCGGTCAGTCGATCAGTCAGTCCGACGGTCGGTCGGTCGGTCGGTCGGCCGGTCGGTCGGTCGGTCGGTCGGTCAGTCGGTCAGTCAGTCCGTCGGTCGGTCGGTCGGTCGGTCGTTCGGTCGGTCGTTCGGTCGGTCGGTCGGTCAGTCGGTCAGTCGGTCAGTCGGTCCGTCGGTCGGTCGGTCGTTCGGTCAGTCGTTCGGTCGGTCGGTCGGTCGGTCAGTCGGTCAGTCGGTTAGTCGGTCAGTCGGTCAGTCGGTCAGTCAGTCCGTCGGTCGGACGGACGGTCGGTCGGTCGGTCGGTCGGTCGGTCGGTCGGTCGGTCGGTCGGTC
>NW_027485783.1:17500-30951 GCF_050908995.1 Andrena cerasifolii
GGTCGGTCGGTCGGTCGGTCGGCCTGTCGGTCGGTCAGTCGGTCAGTCGGTCAGTCGGTCAGTCAGTCCGTCGGTCGGTCGGTCGGTCGGTCGGTCGGTTGGTCGTTCGGTCGGTCGGTCGGTCGGTCGGTCGGTCAGTCGGTCAGTCGGTCCGTCAGTCCGTCGGTCGGACGGACGGTCGGTCGGTCGGTCGGTCGGTCGGTCGGTCGGTCGGTCGGTCGGTCGGTCGGTCAGTCGGTCAGTCGGTCAGTCAGTCCGTCGGTCGGTCGGTCGGTCAGTCGGTCAGTCGGTCAGTCGGTCAGTCGGTCAGTCGGTCAGTCGGTCAGTCGGTCAGTCGGTCAGTCGGTCAGTCGGTCAGTTGGTCGGTCCGTCGGTCGGTCGGTCGGTTGGTCGGTCGTTCGGTCGGTCGGTCGGTCGGTCGGTCGGTCGGTCGGTCGGTCGGTCGGTCGGTCGGTCGGTCGACCGGTCGGTCGGTCAGTCGGTCAGTCGGTCAGTCGGTCAGTCAGTCCGTCGGTCGGTCTGTCGGTCGGTCGGTTGGTCGACCGGTCGGTCGGTCAGTCGGTCAGTCGGTCAGTCGGTCCGTCGGTCGGTCTGTCGGTCGTTCGGTGGGTCTGTCGGTCGGTCGGTCGGTCAGTCGTTCAGTCGGTCAGTCGGTCAGTCGGTCAGTCGTTCAGTCAGTCCGTCGGTCGGTCGGTCGGTCGGTCGGTCGGTCGTTCGGTCGGTCGTTCGGTCGGTCGGTCGGTCAGTCGGTCAGTCGGTCAGTCGGTCAGTCGGTCAGTCGGTCAGTCGGTCAGTCGGTCAGTTGGTCGGTCCGTCGGTCGGTCGGTCGGTTGGTCGGTCGTTCGGTCGGTCGGTCGGTCGGTCGGTCGGTCGGTCGGTCGGTCGGTCGGTCGGTCGGTCGGTCGGTCGACCGGTCGGTCGGTCAGTCGGTCAGTCGGTCAGTCGGTCAGTCAGTCCGTCGGTCGGTCTGTCGGTCGGTCGGTTGGTCGACCGGTCGGTCGGTCAGTCGGTCAGTCGGTCAGTCGGTCCGTCGGTCGGTCTGTCGGTCGTTCGGTGGGTCTGTCGGTCGGTCGGTCGGTCAGTCGTTCAGTCGGTCAGTCGGTCAGTCGGTCAGTCGTTCAGTCAGTCCGTCGGTCGGTCGGTCGGTCGGTCGGTCGGTCGTTCGGTCGGTCGTTCGGTCGGTCGGTCGGTCAGTCGGTCAGTCGGTCAGTCAGTCCGTCGGTCGGTCGGTCGGTCAGTCGGTCAGTCCGTCGGTCGGTCGGTCGGTCGGTCGGTCAGTCGGTCAGTCGATCAGTCAGTCCGACGGTCGGTCGGTCGGTCGGTCGGCCGGTCGGTCGGTCGGTCGGTCGGTCGTTCGGTCGGTCGGTCGGTCGGTCGGTCGGTCGGTCAGTCGGTCAGTCGGTCCGTCAGTCCGTCGGTCGGACGGACGGTCGGTCAGTCAGTCCGTCGGTCGGTCGGTCAGTCGGTCCGTCAGTCCGTCGGTCGGACGGACGGTCGGTCGGTCGGTCGACCGGTCGGTCGGTCAGTCGGTCAGTCGGTCAGTCGGTCAGTCAGTCCGTCGGTCGGTCGGTCGGTCGGTCGTTCGGTCGGTCGTTCGGTCGGTCGGTCGGTCAGTCGGTCAGTCGGTCCGTCAGTCGATCAGTCAGTCCGTCGGTCGGTCGGTCGGTCGGTCGGCCGGTCGGTCGGTCAGTCGGTCAGTCAGTCCGTCGGTCGGTCGGTCGGTCGGTCGTTCGGTCGGTCGTTCGGTCGGTCGGTCGGTCAGTCGGTCAGTCGGTCCGTCGGTCGGTCGGTCGTTCGGTCAGTCGTTCGGTCGGTCGGTCGGTCAGTCGGTCAGTCGGTCAGTCAGTCCGTCGGTCCGTCGGTCGGTCGGTCGGTCGGTCGGTTAGTCGTTCAGTCGGTCAGTCAGTCCGTCGGTCGGTCGGTCGGTCGGTCGGTCGGTCGGTCGGTCGGTCGGTCGTTCGGTCGGTCGGTCGGTCGGTCGGTCGGTCAGTCGGTCAGTCGGTCCGTCAGTCCGTCGGTCGGACGGACGGTCGGTCGGTCGGTCGGTCGGTCGGTCGGTCGGTCGGTCGGTCAGTCGGTCAGTCGGTCAGTCAGTAGGTCGGTCGGTCGGTCGGTCCGTCGCTCGGTCGGTCGGTCGTTCGGTCGGTCGGTCGGTCGGTCGGTCGGTCAGTCGTTCAGTCGGTCAGTCGGTCAGTCGGTCAGTCGATCAGTCAGTCCGTCGGTCGTTCGGTCGGTCGGTCGGTCAGTCGGTCAGTCGATCAGTCAGTCCGTCGGTCGGTCGGTCGGTCGGTCGGCCGGTCGGTCGGTCAGTCGGTCAGTCAGTCCGTCGGTCGGTCGGTCGGTCGGTCGGTCGGTCGGTCGGTCGGTCGGTTGGTCGGTCGGTCGGTCGGTCGGTCGGTCGGTCAGTCCGTCGGTCGGTCGGTCGGTCGTTCGGTCAGTCGTTCGGTCGGTCGGTCGGTCAGTCGGTCAGTCGGTCAGTCAGTCCGTCGGTCCGTCGGTCGGTCGGTCGGTCGGTCGGTCGGTCGGTCGGTTGGTCGGTCGGTCGGTCGGTCGGTCGGTCGGTCAGTCCGTCGGTCGGTCGGTCGGTCGTTCGGTCAGTCGTTCGGTCGGTCGGTCGGTCAGTCGGTCAGTCGGTCAGTCAGTCCGTCGGTCCGTCGGTCGGTCGGTCGGTCGGTCGGTCGGTCGGTCGGTCGGTCGGTCGGTCGGTCGGTCGGTCGGTCGGTCGGTCAGTCGGTCAGTCGGTCGGTCGGTCGGTCGGCCTGTCGGTCGGTCAGTCGGTCAGTCGGTCAGTCGGTCAGTCAGTCCGTCGGTCGGTCGGTCGGTCGGTCGGTCGGTCGGCCTGTCGGTCGGTCGGTTGGTCGTTCGGTCGGTCGGTCGGTCGGTCGGTCGGTCAGTCGGTCAGTCGGTCCGTCAGTCCGTCGGTCGGACGGACGGTCGGTCGGTCGGTCGGTCGGTCGGTCGGTCGGTCGGTCGGTCGGTCAGTCGGTCAGTCGGTCAGTCAGTCCGTCGGTCGGTCGGTCGGTCAGTCGGTCAGTCGGTCAGTCGGTCAGTCGGTCAGTCGGTCAGTCGGTCAGTCGGTCAGTCGGTCAGTCGGTCAGTCGGTCAGTTGGTCGGTCCGTCGGTCGGTCGGTCGGTTGGTCGGTCGTTCGGTCGGTCGGTCGGTCGGTCGGTCGGTCGGTCGGTCGGTCAGTCGGTCAGTCGGTCGGTCGGTCGGTCGGCCTGTCGGTCGGTCAGTCGGTCAGTCGGTCAGTCGGTCAGTCAGTCCGTCGGTCGGTCGGTCGGTCGGTCGGTCGGTCGGCCTGTCGGTCGGTCAGTCGGTCAGTCGGTCAGTCGGTCAGTCAGTCCGTCGGTCGGTCGGTCGGTCGGTCGGTTGGTCGTTCGGTCGGTCGGTCGGTCGGTCGGTCGGTCAGTCGGTCAGTCGGTCCGTCAGTCCGTCGGTCGGACGGACGGTCGGTCGGTCGGTCGGTCGGTCGGTCGGTCGGTCGGTCGGTCGGTCGGTCAGTCGGTCAGTCGGTCAGTCAGTCCGTCGGTCGGTCGGTCGGTCAGTCGGTCAGTCGGTCAGTCGGTCAGTCGGTCAGTCGGTCAGTCGGTCAGTCGGTCAGTCGGTCAGTCGGTCAGTCGGTCAGTTGGTCGGTCCGTCGGTCGGTCGGTCGGTTGGTCGGTCGTTCGGTCGGTCGGTCGGTCGGTCGGTCGGTCGGTCGTTCGGTCGGTCGGTCGGTCGGTCGGTCGACCGGTCGGTCGGTCAGTCGGTCAGTCGGTCAGTCGGTCAGTCAGTCCGTCGGTCGGTCTGTCGGTCGGTCGGTTGGTCGACCGGTCGGTCGGTCAGTCGGTCAGTCGGTCAGTCGGTCCGTCGGTCGGTCTGTCGGTCGTTCGGTGGGTCTGTCGGTCGGTCGGTCGGTCAGTCGTTCAGTCGGTCAGTCGGTCAGTCGGTCAGTCGTTCAGTCAGTCCGTCGGTCGGTCGGTCGGTCGGTCGGTCGGTCGTTCGGTCGGTCGTTCGGTCGGTCGGTCGGTCAGTCGGTCAGTCGGTCAGTCAGTCCGTCGGTCGGTCGGTCGGTCAGTCGGTCAGTCCGTCGGTCGGTCGGTCGGTCGGTCGGTCAGTCGGTCAGTCGATCAGTCAGTCCGACGGTCGGTCGGTCGGTCGGTCGGCCGGTCGGTCGGTCGGTCGGTCGGTCGTTCGGTCGGTCGGTCGGTCGGTCGGTCGGTCAGTCGGTCAGTCGGTCCGTCAGTCCGTCGGTCGGACGGACGGTCGGTCGGTCGTTCGGTCGGTCGGTCGGTCGGTCGGTCAGTCAGTCCGTCGGTCGGTCGGTCGGTCAGTCGGTCAGTCGGTCGGTCGGTCGGTCGGTCGGTCGGTCGGTCGACCGGTCGGTCGGTCAGTCGGTCAGTCGGTCAGTCGGTCAGTCAGTCCGTCGGTCGGTCGGTCGGTCGGTCGTTCGGTCGGTCGTTCGGTCGGTCGGTCGGTCAGTCGGTCAGTCGGTCCGTCAGTCGATCAGTCAGTCCGTCGGTCGGTCGGTCGGTCGGTCGGCCGGTCGGTCGGTCAGTCGGTCAGTCAGTCCGTCGGTCGGTCGGTCGGTCGGTCGTTCGGTCGGTCGTTCGGTCGGTCGGTCGGTCAGTCGGTCAGTCGGTCCGTCGGTCGGTCGGTCGTTCGGTCAGTCGTTCGGTCGGTCGGTCGGTCAGTCGGTCAGTCGGTCAGTCAGTCCGTCGGTCCGTCGGTCGGTCGGTCGGTCGGTCGGTCAGTCGTTCAGTCGGTCAGTCAGTCCGTCGGTCGGTCGGTCGGTCGGTCGGTCGGTCGGTCGGTCGGTCGGTCGTTCGGTCGGTCGGTCGGTCGGTCGGTCGGTCAGTCGGTCAGTCGGTCCGTCAGTCCGTCGGTCGGACGGACGGTCGGTCGGTCGGTCGGTCGGTCGGTCGGTCGGTCGGTCGGTCAGTCGGTCAGTCGGTCAGTCAGTAGGTCGGTCGGTCGGTCGGTCCGTCGCTCGGTCGGTCGGTCGTTCGGTCGGTCGGTCGGTCGGTCGGTCGGTCAGTCGTTCAGTCGGTCAGTCGGTCAGTCGGTCAGTCGATCAGTCAGTCCGTCGGTCGTTCGGTCGGTCGGTCGGTCAGTCGGTCAGTCGATCAGTCAGTCCGTCGGTCGGTCGGTCGGTCGGTCGGCCGGTCGGTCGGTCAGTCGGTCAGTCAGTCCGTCGGTCGGTCGGTCGGTCGGTCGGTCGGTCGGTCGGTCGGTCGGTTGGTCGGTCGGTCGGTCGGTCGGTCGGTCGGTCAGTCCGTCGGTCGGTCGGTCGGTCGTTCGGTCAGTCGTTCGGTCGGTCGGTCGGTCAGTCGGTCAGTCGGTCAGTCAGTCCGTCGGTCCGTCGGTCGGTCGGTCGGTCGGTCGGTCGGTCGGTCGGTCGGTCGGTCGGTCGGTCAGTCGGTCAGTCAGTCCGTAGGTCAGTCGGTCAGTTGGTCAGTCAGTCCGTCGGTCGGTCGGTCGGTCGGTCGGTCGGTCGGTCGGTCGGTCGGTCGGTCGGTCGTTCGGTCGGTCGGTCGGTCGGTCGGTCGGTCAGTCGGTCAGTCGGTCCGTCAGTCCGTCGGTCGGACGGACGGTCGGTCGGTCGGTCGGTCGGTCGGTCGGTCGGTCGGTCGGTCGGTCAGTCGGTCAGTCAGTCCGTCGGTCGGTCGGTCGGTCAGTCGGTCAGTCCGTCGGTCGGTCGGTCGGTCGGTCGGTCAGTCGGTCAGTCGATCAGTCAGTCCGACGGTCGGTCGGTCGGTCGGTCGGCCGGTCGGTCGTTCGGTCGGTCGGTCGGTCGGTCGGTCGGTCGGTCGGTCAGTCGGTCAGTCAGTCCGTCGGTCGGTCAGTCGGTCAGTCGGTCAGTCAGTCCGTCGGTCGGTCGGTCGGTCAGTCGGTCAGTCCGTCGGTCGGTCGGTCGGTCGGTCGGTCAGTCGGTCAGTCGATCAGTCAGTCCGACGGTCGGTCGGTCGGTCGGTCGGCCGGTCGGTCGTTCGGTCGGTCGGTCGGTCGGTCGGTCGGTCGGTCGGTCGGTCAGTCGGTCAGTCGGTCGGTCGGTCGGTCGGCCTGTCGGTCGGTCAGTCGGTCAGTCGGTCAGTCGGTCAGTCAGTCCGTCGGTCGGTCGGTCGGCCGGGTCGGTCGGTCGGTCGGTCGGTCGTTCGGTCGGTCGGTCGGTCGGTCGGTCGGTCGGTCAGTCGGTCAGTCGGTCCGTCAGTCCGTCGGTCGGACGGACGGTCGGTCAGTCAGTCCGTCGGTCGGTCGGTCAGTCGGTCCGTCAGTCCGTCGGTCGGACGGACGGTCGGTCGGTCGGTCGGCGACCGGTCGGTCGGTCAGTCGGTCAGTCGGTCAGTCGGTCAGTCAGTCCGTCGGTCGGTCGGTCGGTCGGTCGTTCGGTCGGTCGTTCGGTCGGTCGGTCGGTCAGTCGGTCAGTCGGTCCGTCAGTCGATCAGTCAGTCCGTCGGTCGGTCGGTCGGTCGGTCGGCCGGTCGGTCGGTCAGTCCGGTCAGTCAGTCCGTCGGTCGGTCGGTCGGTCGGTCGTTCGGTCGGTCGTTCGGTCGGTCGGTCGGTCAGTCGGTCAGTCGGTCCGTCGGTCGGTCGGTCGTTCGGTCAGTCGTTCGGTCGGTCGGTCGGTCAGTCGGTCAGTCGGTCAGTCAGTCCGTCGGTCCGTCGGTCGGTCGGTCGGTCGGTCGGTTAGTCGTTCAGTCGGTCAGTCAGTCCGTCGGTCGGTCGGTCGGTCGGTCGGTCGGTCGGTCGGTCGGTCGGTCGTTCGGTCGGTCGGTCGGTCGGTCGGTCGGTCAGTCGGTCAGTCGGTCCGTCAGTCCGTCGGTCGGACGGACGGTCGGTCGGTCGGTCGGTCGGTCGGTCGGTCGGTCGGTCGGTCAGTCGGTCAGTCGGTCAGTCAGTAGGTCGGTCGGTCGGTCGGTCCGTCGCTCGGTCGGTCGGTCGTTCGGTCGGTCGGTCGGTCGGTCGGTCGGTCAGTCGTTCAGTCGGTCAGTCGGTCAGTCGGTCAGTCGATCAGTCAGTCCGTCGGTCGTTCGGTCGGTCGGTCGGTCAGTCGGTCAGTCGATCAGTCAGTCCGTCGGTCGGTCGGTCGGTCGGTCGGCCGGTCGGTCGGTCAGTCGGTCAGTCAGTCCGTCGGTCGGTCGGTCGGTCGGTCGGTCGGTCGGTCGGTCGGTCGGTTGGTCGGTCGGTCGGTCGGTCGGTCGGTCGGTCAGTCCGTCGGTCGGTCGGTCGGTCGTTCGGTCAGTCGTTCGGTCGGTCGGTCGGTCAGTCGGTCAGTCGGTCAGTCAGTCCGTCGGTTCGTCGGTCGGTCGGTCGGTCGGTCGGTCGGTCGGTCGGTTGGTCGGTCGGTCGGTCGGTCGGTCGGTCGGTCAGTCCGTCGGTCGGTCGGTCGGTCGTTCGGTCAGTCGTTCGGTCGGTCGGTCGGTCAGTCGGTCAGTCGGTCAGTCAGTCCGTCGGTCCGTCGGTCGGTCGGTCGGTCGGTCGGTCGGTCGGTCGGTCGGTCGGTCGGTCGGTCGGTCGGTCGGTCGGTCGGTCAGTCGGTCAGTCGGTCGGTCGGTCGGTCGGCCTGTCGGTCGGTCAGTCGGTCAGTCGGTCAGTCGGTCAGTCAGTCCGTCGGTCGGTCGGTCGGTCGGTCGGTCGGTCGGCCTGTCGGTCGGTCGGTTGGTCGTTCGGTCGGTCGGTCGGTCGGTCGGTCGGTCAGTCGGTCAGTCGGTCCGTCAGTCCGTCGGTCGGACGGACGGTCGGTCGGTCGGTCGGTCGGTCGGTCGGTCGGTCGGTCGGTCGGTCAGTCGGTCAGTCGGTCAGTCAGTCCGTCGGTCGGTCGGTCGGTCAGTCGGTCAGTCGGTCAGTCGGTCAGTCGGTCAGTCGGTCAGTCGGTCAGTCGGTCAGTCGGTCAGTCGGTCAGTCGGTCAGTTGGTCGGTCCGTCGGTCGGTCGGTCGGTTGGTCGGTCGTTCGGTCGGTCGGTCGGTCGGTCGGTCGGTCGGTCGGTCGGTCGGTCAGTCGGTCAGTCGGTCGGTCGGTCGGTCGGCCTGTCGGTCGGTCAGTCGGTCAGTCGGTCAGTCGGTCAGTCAGTCCGTCGGTCGGTCGGTCGGTCGGTCGGTCGGTCGGCCTGTCGGTCGGTCAGTCGGTCAGTCGGTCAGTCGGTCAGTCAGTCCGTCGGTCGGTCGGTCGGTCGGTCGGTTGGTCGTTCGGTCGGTCGGTCGGTCGGTCGGTCGGTCAGTCGGTCAGTCGGTCCGTCAGTCCGTCGGTCGGACGGACGGTCGGTCGGTCGGTCGGTCGGTCGGTCGGTCGTCGGTCGGTCAGTCGGTCAGTCGGTCAGTCAGTCCGTCGGTCGGTCGGTCGGTCAGTCGGTCAGTCGGTCAGTCGGTCAGTCGGTCAGTCGGTCAGTCGGTCAGTCGGTCAGTCGGTCAGTCGGTCAGTCGGTCAGTTGGTCGGTCCGTCGGTCGGTCGGTCGGTTGGTCGGTCGTTCGGTCGGTCGGTCGGTCGGTCGGTCGGTCGGTCGTTCGGTCGGTCGGTCGGTCGGTCGGTCGACCGGTCGGTCGGTCAGTCGGTCAGTCGGTCAGTCGGTCAGTCAGTCCGTCGGTCGGTCTGTCGGTCGGTCGGTTGGTCGACCGGTCGGTCGGTCAGTCGGTCAGTCGGTCAGTCGGTCCGTCGGTCGGTCTGTCGGTCGTTCGGTGGGTCTGTCGGTCGGTCGGTCGGTCAGTCGTTCAGTCGGTCAGTCGGTCAGTCGGTCAGTCGTTCAGTCAGTCCGTCGGTCGGTCGGTCGGTCGGTCGGTCGGTCGTTCGGTCGGTCGTTCGGTCGGTCGGTCGGTCAGTCGGTCAGTCGGTCAGTCAGTCCGTCGGTCGGTCGGTCGGTCAGTCGGTCAGTCCGTCGGTCGGTCGGTCGGTCGGTCGGTCAGTCGGTCAGTCGATCAGTCAGTCCGACGGTCGGTCGGTCGGTCGGTCGGCCGGTCGGTCGGTCGGTCGGTCGGTCGTTCGGTCGGTCGGTCGGTCGGTCGGTCGGTCAGTCGGTCAGTCGGTCCGTCAGTCCGTCGGTCGGACGGACGGTCGGTCGGTCGTTCGGTCGGTCGGTCGGTCGGTCGGTCAGTCAGTCCGTCGGTCGGTCGGTCGGTCAGTCGGTCAGTCGGTCGGTCGGTCGGTCGGTCGGTCGGTCGGTCGACCGGTCGGTCGGTCAGTCGGTCAGTCGGTCAGTCGGTCAGTCAGTCCGTCGGTCGGTCGGTCGGTCGGTCGTTCGGTCGGTCGTTCGGTCGGTCGGTCGGTCAGTCGGTCAGTCGGTCCGTCAGTCGATCAGTCAGTCCGTCGGTCGGTCGGTCGGTCGGTCGGCCGGTCGGTCAGTCGGTCAGTCGGTCCGTCGGTCGGTCGGTCGTTCGGTCAGTCGTTCGGTCGGTCGGTCGGTCAGTCGGTCAGTCGGTCAGTCAGTCCGTCGGTCCGTCGGTCGGTCGGTCGGTCGGTCGGTCAGTCGTTCAGTCGGTCAGTCAGTCCGTCGGTCGGTCGGTCGGTCGGTCGGTCGGTCGGTCGGTCGGTCGGTCGTTCGGTCGGTCGGTCGGTCGGTCGGTCGGTCAGTCGGTCAGTCGGTCCGTCAGTCCGTCGGTCGGACGGACGGTCGGTCGGTCGGTCGGTCGGTCGGTCGGTCGGTCGGTCGGTCAGTCGGTCAGTCGGTCAGTCAGTAGGTCGGTCGGTCGGTCGGTCCGTCGCTCGGTCGGTCGGTCGTTCGGTCGGTCGGTCGGTCGGTCGGTCGGTCAGTCGTTCAGTCGGTCAGTCGGTCAGTCGGTCAGTCGATCAGTCAGTCCGTCGGTCGTTCGGTCGGTCGGTCGGTCAGTCGGTCAGTCGATCAGTCAGTCCGTCGGTCGGTCGGTCGGTCGGTCGGCCGGTCGGTCGGTCAGTCGGTCAGTCAGTCCGTCGGTCGGTCGGTCGGTCGGTCGGTCGGTCGGTCGGTCGGTCGGTTGGTCGGTCGGTCGGTCGGTCGGTCGGTCGGTCAGTCCGTCGGTCGGTCGGTCGGTCGTTCGGTCAGTCGTTCGGTCGGTCGGTCGGTCAGTCGGTCAGTCGGTCAGTCAGTCCGTCGGTCCGTCGGTCGGTCGGTCGGTCGGTCGGTCGGTCGGTCGGTCGGTCGGTCGGTCGGTCAGTCGGTCAGTCAGTCCGTAGGTCAGTCGGTCAGTTGGTCAGTCAGTCCGTCGGTCGGTCGGTCGGTCGGTCGGTCGGTCGGTCGGTCGGTCGGTCGGTCGTTCGGTCGGTCGGTCGGTCGGTCGGTCGGTCAGTCGGTCAGTCGGTCCGTCAGTCCGTCGGTCGGACGGACGGTCGGTCGGTCGGTCGGTCGGTCGGTCGGTCGGTCGGTCGGTCGGTCAGTCGGTCAGTCGGTCAGTCAGTCCGTCGGTCGGTCGGTCGGTCAGTCGGTCAGTCGGTCAGTCGGTCAGTCGGTCAGTCGGTCAGTCGGTCAGTCGGTCAGTCGGTCAGTCGGTCAGTCGGTCAGTTGGTCGGTCCGTCGGTCGGTCGGTCGGTTGGTCGGTCGTTCGGTCGGTCGGTCGGTCGGTCGGTCGGTCGGTCGGTCGGTCAGTCGGTCAGTCGGTCGGTCGGTCGGTCGGCCTGTCGGTCGGTCAGTCGGTCAGTCGGTCAGTCGGTCAGTCAGTCCGTCGGTCGGTCGGTCGGTCGGTCGGTCGGTCGGCCTGTCGGTCGGTCAGTCGGTCAGTCGGTCAGTCGGTCAGTCAGTCGTCGGTCGGTCGGTCGGTCGGTCGGTTGGTCGTTCGGTCGGTCGGTCGGTCGGTCGGTCGGTCAGTCGGTCAGTCGGTCCGTCAGTCCGTCGGTCGGACGGACGGTCGGTCGGTCGGTCGGTCGGTCGGTCGGTCGGTCGGTCGGTCGGTCAGTCGGTCAGTCGGTCAGTCAGTCCGTCGGTCGGTCGGTCGGTCAGTCGGTCAGTCGGTCAGTCGGTCAGTCGGTCAGTCGGTCAGTCGGTCAGTCGGTCAGTCGGTCAGTCGGTCAGTCGGTCAGTTGGTCGGTCCGTCGGTCGGTCGGTCGGTTGGTCGGTCGTTCGGTCGGTCGGTCGGTCGGTCGGTCGGTCGGTCGTTCGGTCGGTCGGTCGGTCGGTCGGTCGACCGGTCGGTCGGTCAGTCGGTCAGTCGGTCAGTCGGTCAGTCGGTCAGTCAGTCCGTCGGTCGGTCTGTCGGTCGGTCGGTTGGTCGACCGGTCGGTCGGTCAGTCGGTCAGTCGGTCAGTCGGTCCGTCGGTCGGTCTGTCGGTCGTTCGGTGGGTCTGTCGGTCGGTCGGTCGGTCAGTCGTTCAGTCGGTCAGTCGGTCAGTCGGTCAGTCGTTCAGTCAGTCCGTCGGTCGGTCGGTCGGTCGGTCGGTCGGTCGTTCGGTCGGTCGTTCGGTCGGTCGGTCGGTCAGTCGGTCAGTCGGTCAGTCAGTCCGTCGGTCGGTCGGTCGGTCAGTCGGTCAGTCCGTCGGTCGGTCGGTCGGTCGGTCGGTCAGTCGGTCAGTCGATCAGTCAGTCCGACGGTCGGTCGGTCGGTCGGTCGGCCGGTCGGTCGGTCGGTCGGTCGGTCGTTCGGTCGGTCGGTCGGTCGGTCGGTCGGTCAGTCGGTCAGTCGGTCCGTCAGTCCGTCGGTCGGACGGACGGTCGGTCGGTCGTTCGGTCGGTCGGTCGGTCGGTCGGTCAGTCAGTCCGTCGGTCGGTCGGTCGGTCAGTCGGTCAGTCGGTCGGTCGGTCGGTCGGTCGGTCGGTCGGTCGACCGGTCGGTCGGTCAGTCGGTCAGTCGGTCAGTCGGTCAGTCAGTCCGTCGGTCGGTCGGTCGGTCGGTCGTTCGGTCGGTCGTTCGGTCGGTCGGTCGGTCAGTCGGTCAGTCGGTCCGTCAGTCGATCAGTCAGTCCGTCGGTCGGTCGGTCGGTCGGTCGGCCGGTCGGTCGGTCAGTCGGTCAGTCAGTCCGTCGGTCGGTCGGTCGGTCGGTCGTTCGGTCGGTCGTTCGGTCGGTCGGTCGGTCAGTCGGTCAGTCGGTCCGTCGGTCGGTCGGTCGTTCGGTCAGTCGTTCGGTCGGTCGGTCGGTCAGTCGGTCAGTCGGTCAGTCAGTCCGTCGGTCCGTCGGTCGGTCGGTCGGTCGGTCGGTCAGTCGTTCAGTCGGTCAGTCAGTCCGTCGGTCGGTCGGTCGGTCGGTCGGTCGGTCGGTCGGTCGGTCGGTCGTTCGGTCGGTCGGTCGGTCGGTCGGTCGGTCAGTCGGTCAGTCGGTCCGTCAGTCCGTCGGTCGGACGGACGGTCGGTCGGTCGGTCGGTCGGTCGGTCGGTCGGCGGTCGGTCAGTCGGTCAGTCGGTCAGTCAGTAGGTCGGTCGGTCGGTCGGTCCGTCGCTCGGTCGGTCGGTCGTTCGGTCGGTCGGTCGGTCGGTCGGTCGGTCAGTCGTTCAGTCGGTCAGTCGGTCAGTCGGTCAGTCGATCAGTCAGTCCGTCGGTCGTTCGGTCGGTCGGTCGGTCAGTCGGTCAGTCGATCAGTCAGTCCGTCGGTCGGTCGGTCGGTCGGTCGGCCGGTCGGTCGGTCAGTCGGTCAGTCAGTCCGTCGGTCGGTCGGTCGGTCGGTCGGTCGGTCGGTCGGTCGGTCGGTTGGTCGGTCGGTCGGTCGGTCGGTCGGTCGGTCAGTCCGTCGGTCGGTCGGTCGGTCGTTCGGTCAGTCGTTCGGTCGGTCGGTCGGTCAGTCGGTCAGTCGGTCAGTCAGTCCGTCGGTCCGTCGGTCGGTCGGTCGGTCGGTCGGTCGGTCGGTCGGTCGGTCGGTCGGTCGGTCAGTCGGTCAGTCAGTCCGTAGGTCAGTCGGTCAGTTGGTCAGTCAGTCCGTCGGTCGGTCGGTCGGTCGGTCGGTCGGTCGGTCGGTCGGTCGGTCGGTCGGTCGGTCGGTCGGTCGGTCGGTCGGTCGGTCGGTCGGTCGGTCGGTCGGTCGGTCGGTCAGTCGGTCAGTCGGTCGGTCGGTCGGTCGGCCTGTCGGTCGGTCAGTCGGTCAGTCGGTCAGTCGGTCAGTCAGTCCGTCGGTCGGTCGGTCGGTCGGTCGGTCGGTCGGCCTGTCGGTCGGTCAGTCGGTCAGTCGGTCAGTCGGTCAGTCAGTCCGTCGGTCGGTCGGTCGGTCGGTCGGTTGGTCGTTCGGTCGGTCGGTCGGTCGGTCGGTCGGTCAGTCGGTCAGTCGGTCCGTCAGTCCGTCGGTCGGACGGACGGTCGGTCGGTCGGTCGGTCGGTCGGTCGGTCGGTCGGTCGGTCGGTCAGCCGGTCAGTCGGTCAGTCGGTCAGTCGGTCAGTCGGTCAGTCGGTCAGTCGGTCAGTCGGTCAGTCGGTCAGTTGGTCGGTCCGTCGGTCGGTCGGTCGGTTGGTCGGTCGTTCGGTCGGTCGGTCGGTCGGTCGGTCGGTCGGTCGGTCGGTCGGTCGGTCGGTCGGTCGACCGGTCGGTCGGTCAGTCGGTCAGTCGGTCAGTCGGTCAGTCAGTCCGTCGGTCGGTCTGTCGGTCGGTCG
>NW_027485784.1:0-30912 GCF_050908995.1 Andrena cerasifolii
TTTTTTAAAATTTTTTTAATTTGTTTTTAAATTATAATTTTTTTATTTCAAAAAATGTTTTTTAATTTTTTTCTTTTATTTTAATTTTTTAATTTTTAATTTTTTCAATTTTTTCAATTTTTTTTAAATTTTCGTATAATTTTTTTTTAATTTTTAAAATATTTAAAAATTTTTTTTTAATTTTTTTAAAAGTATTATTTTTTATTTCAAAAGTGTTTTTTATTTTTTTTTAATTTTTTCAAATTTTTAAATTTTTTTTAAATTTTCTTATAATTTTTTTTTTAATTTTTAAAATTTTTTTAAAATTTTTTTTTAAATTTTTAAAAAAAATTTTATTTAAATTTTTATTTTAATTTTTTTTATTTTTTTTTAAATTATTTATATTTTTTAATTTTTTTAATTTTTTTAATTTTTTTTAATTTTTAAAATTTTTTGAAAATTTTCTTAAAACTTTTTTTTTAATTTTTTAAACAAATTTTTTAAATTTTTAAAATTTTTTTTTTAAATTTTTTAAAATTTTTTAATTTGTTTGTAAATTATAATTTTTTTATTTCAAAAAATGGTTTTTAATTTTTTTCTTTTATTTTAATTTTTTTAATTTTTTAATTTTTTAATTTTTTAATTTTTTAATTTTTTAATTTTTTAATTTTTTAATTTTTTAATTTTTTAATTTTTTAATTTTTTCAATTTTTTCATTTTTTTTAAATTTTCGTATAATTTTTTTTAATTTTTAAAATTTTTTAAAATTTTTTTTTTAATTTTTTTAAAAGTATTATTTTTTATTTCAAAAGTGTTTTTTATTTTTTTTTAATTTTTTCAAATTTTTAAATTTTTTTTTAATTTTCTTATAATTTTTTTTTAATTTTTAAAATTTTTTTTAAAATTTTTTTTTTAATTTTAAAATTTTTTTTAATTTTTTTTTATTTTTTTTTAATTTAAAATTTTTTTATTTTTTCAAATTATTTATATTATTTAATTTTTAAAATTTTTTAAATTTTTTAATTTTTAAAATTTTTTTTTTAAGTTTTGAAAATATTTCTAATTTTTTTAAAAAAAATTTTAAAAGTATTATTTTTTTATCTCAAAAATGGTTTTTAATTTTTTTTAAATTTTCTTATAATTTTTTTTAATTTTTAAATTTTTTAAAAATTTATTAAAATTTTTTTTAAATTTTTTTTTTAATTTTTAAATTTTTTTAAAATTTTTTTTTAATTTTTGAAAATTTTCTTAAAACTTTTTTTTTAATTTTTTAAACAAATTTTTTAAATTTTTTAAATTTTTTAAATTTTTTTTAAAAATTTTTAAAATTTTTTTTTTTAAATTTTTTAAAATTTTTTAATTTGTTTTTAAATTATAATTTTTTTATTTCAAAAAATGTTTTTTAATTTTTTTATTTTATTTTAATTTTTTAATTTTTAATTTTTTCAATTTTTTTTAAATTTTCGTATAATTTTTTTTAATTTTTCAAATATTTTAAAAATTTTTTTTTAATTTTTTTAAAAGTATTATTTTTTATTTCAAAAGTGTTTTTTATTTTTTTTTAATTTTTTCAAATTTTTAAATTTTTTTTAAATTTTCTTATAATTTTTTTTTTAATTTTTAAAATTTTTTTAAAATTTTTTTTTAAATTTTTAAAAAAAATTTTATTTAAATTTTTATTTTAATTTTTTTTATTTTTTTTTAAATTATTTATATTTTTTAATTTTTTTAATTTTTTTAATTTTTTAATTTTTAAAATTTTTTTTTAATTTTTAAAATTTTTTTTTATTTTTTTTTAATTTTTGAAAATTTTTCTAAATTTTTTTTTAATTTTTTTAAAAGTATTATTTTTTATTTCAAAAATGTTTTTTAATTTTTTTTAATTTTTTTAAAATTTTTAATTTTTTTTTTAAATTTTCTTATAATTTTCTTTTAATTTTTAAAATTTTTTAAAATTTTTTAAAAATTTTTTTTAAATTTCTTTTTTAATTTTTAAATTTTTTTTAATTTTTAAAATTTTTTGAAAATTTTCTTAAAACTTTTTTTTTAATTTTTTAAACAAATTTTTTAAATTTTTAAAATTTTTTTTTTAAATTTTTTAAAATTTTTTAATTTGTTTGTAAATTATAATTTTTTTATTTCAAAAAATGGTTTTTAATTTTTTTCTTTTATTTTAATTTTTTTAATTTTTTAATTTTTTCAATTTTTTCATTTTTTTTAAATTTTCGTATAATTTTTTTTTAATTTTTAAAATTTTTTAAAATTTTTTTTTTAATTTTTTTAAAAGTATTATTTTTTATTTCAAAAGTGTTTTTTATTTTTTTTTAATTTTTTCAAATTTTTAAATTTTTTTTAAATTTTCTTATAATTTTTTTTTTAATTTTTAAAATTTTTTTAAAATTTTTTTTTAAATTTTTAAAAAAAAATTTATTTAAATTTTTATTTTAATTTTTTTTATTTTTTTTTAAATTATTTATATTTTTTAATTTTTTTAATTTTTTTAATTTTTTTTAATTTTTAAAATTTTTTGAAAATTTTCTTAAAACTTTTTTTTTAATTTTTTAAACAAATTTTTTAAATTTTTAAAATTTTTTTTTTAAATTTTTTAAAATTTTTTAATTTGTTTGTAAATTATAATTTTTTTATTTCAAAAAATGGTTTTTAATTTTTTTCTTTTATTTTAATTTTTTTAATTTTTTAATTTTTTAATTTTTTAATTTTTTAATTTTTTCAATTTTTTAATTTTTTTTAAATTTTCGTATAATTTTTTTTAATTTTTAAAATTTTTTAAAATTTTTTTAAATTTTTTTTAAAATTATAATTTTTTTATTTCAAAAAATGTTTTTTAATTTTTTTAAATTTTTTTTCTTTTATTTTAATTTTTTAATTTTTTTAAATATTTTTAATTTTTTTTAAATTTTCTTATAATTTTTTTTAATTTTTAAAATTTTTTTTAAAATTTTTTAAAAAAATTTTTTATTTTTTTTTTAATTTTTGAAAATTTTTCTAAATTTTTTTTTAATTTTTTTAAAAGTATTATTTTTTTATTTCAAAAATGTTTTTTAATTTTTTTTAATTTTTTAAAATTTTTAATTTTTTTTTTAAATTTTGTTATAATTTTTTTTTAATTTTTAAAATTTTTTTTAAAATTTTTTAATAAAAATTTTTTAAAATTTTTTTTTAATTTTTAAATTTTTTTTTAATTTTTTAAATTTTTTGAAAATTTTCTTAAAACTTTTTTTTTAATTTCTTAAACAAATTTTTTTAATTTTTAAATTTTTAAAATTTTTATTTATTTTTTTTTTAATTTTTGAAAATTTTTTAAATTTTTTAAATTTTTTTTAAAAGTATTATTTTTTTATTTAAAAAATGTTTTTTAATTTTTTCAATTTTTTTTAAATTTTCGTATAATTTTTTTTAATTTTTCAAATATTTTAAAAAATTTTTTTTAATTTTTTTAAAAGTATTATTTTTTATTTCAAAAGTGTTTTTTATTTTTTTTTAATTTTTTCAAATTTTTAAATTTTTTTTAAATTTTCTTATAATTTTTTTTTTAATTTTTAAAATTTTTTTAAAATTTTTTTTTAAATTTTTAAAAAAAATTTTATTTAAATTTTTATTTTAATTTTTTTTATTTTTTTTTAAATTATTTATATTTTTTAATTTTTTTAATTTTTTTAATTTTTTTAATTTTTAAAATTTTTTTTTAATTTTTAAAATTTTTTTTTATTTTTTTTTAATTTTTGAAAATTTTTCTAAATTTTTTTTTAATTTTTTTAAAAGTATTATTTTTTATTTCAAAAATGTTTTTTAATTTTTTTTAATTTTTTTAAAATTTTTAATTTTTTTTTTAAATTTTCTTATAATTTTCTTTTAATTTTTAAAATTTTTTAAAAATTTTTTAAAAATTTTTTTTAAATTTCTTTTTTAATTTTTAAATTTTTTTTAATTTTTAAAATTTTTTGAAAATTTTCTTAAAACTTTTTTTTTAATTTTTTAAACAAATTTTTTAAATTTTTAAAATTTTTTTTTTAAATTTTTTAAAATTTTTTAATTTGTTTGTAAATTATAATTTTTTTATTTCAAAAAATGGTTTTTAATTTTTTTCTTTTATTTTAATTTTTTTAATTTTTTAATTTTTTCAATTTTTTCATTTTTTTTAAATTTTCGTATAATTTTTTTTTAATTTTTAAAATTTTTTAAAATTTTTTTTTTAATTTTTTTAAAAGTATTATTTTTTATTTCAAAAGTGTTTTTTATTTTTTTTTAATTTTTTCAAATTTTTAAATTTTTTTTAAATTTTCTTATAATTTTTTTTTTAATTTTTAAAATTTTTTTAAAATTTTTTTTTAAATTTTTAAAAAAAAAATTATTTAAATTTTTATTTTAATTTTTTTTATTTTTTTTTAAATTATTTATATTTTTTAATTTTTTTAATTTTTTTAATTTTTTTTAATTTTTAAAATTTTTTGAAAATTTTCTTAAAACTTTTTTTTTAATTTTTTAAACAAATTTTTTAAATTTTTAAAATTTTTTTTTAAATTTTTTAAAATTTTTTAATTTGTTTGTAAATTATAATTTTTTTATTTCAAAAAATGGTTTTTAATTTTTTCTTTTATTTTAATTTTTTTAATTTTTTAATTTTTTAATTTTTTAATTTTTTAATTTTTTCAATTTTTTAATTTTTTTTAAATTTTCGTATAATTTTTTTTAATTTTTAAAATTTTTTAAAATTTTTTTAAATTTTTTTTAAAATTATAATTTTTTTATTTCAAAAAATGTTTTTTAATTTTTTTAAATTTTTTTTCTTTTATTTTAATTTTTTAATTTTTTTAAATATTTTTAATTTTTTTTAAATTTTCTTATAATTTTTTTTAATTTTTAAAATTTTTTTTTAAATTTTTTAAAAAAATTTTTTATTTTTTTTTTAATTTTTGAAAATTTTTCTAAATTTTTTTTTAATTTTTTTAAAAGTATTATTTTTTTATTTCAAAAATGTTTTTTAATTTTTTTTAATTTTTTAAAATTTTTAATTTTTTTTTTAAATTTTGTTATAATTTTTTTTTAATTTTTAAAATTTTTTTTTAAATTTTTTAATAAAAATTTTTTAAAATTTTTTTTTAATTTTTAAATTTTTTTTTAATTTTTAAAATTTTTTGAAAATTTTCTTAAAACTTTTTTTTTAATTTCTTAAACAAATTTTTTTAATTTTTAAATTTTTAAAATTTTTATTTATTTTTTTTTTAATTTTTGAAAATTTTTTAAATTTTTTAAATTTTTTTTTAAAAGTATTATTTTTTTATTTAAAAAATGTTTTTTAATTTTTTAAACTTTTTTTTTAATTTTTTAAACAAAATTTTTAAATTTTTTAAAATTTTTTTTTAAATTTTTAAATTTTTTTTTATATTTTTAAAATTTTTTTAATTTTTTTTTAAAATTATAATTTTTTTATTTCAAAAAATGTTTTTTAATTTATTTAAATTTTTTTCTTTTATTTTAATTTTTTAATTTTTTTAATATTTTTAATTTTTTTAAATTTTCTTATAATTTTTTTTTATTTTTAAAATTTTTTTAAAATTTTTAAAATTTTTTTCAAATTTTCTTAAAACTTTTTTTTTAATTTTTTAAACAAATTTTTAAAATTTTTTGAAAATTTTCTTATAACTTTTTTTTTATTTTTTAAACAAATTTTTAAAATTTTTTAAATTTTTTTTTAAAAATTTTTTAAATTTTTTTTTTCAAATTTTTTTAAAATTTTTTAATTTGTTTTTAAATTATGATTTTTTTATTTCAAAAAATGTTTTTTAATTTTTTTCTTCTATTTTAATTTTTTTAATTCTTTCATTTTTTTTTAAATTTTCGTATAATTTTTTTTAATTTTTAAAATATTTTAAAAAATTTTTTTTAATTTTTTTAAAAGTATTATTTTTTATTTCAAAAGTGTTTTTTATTTTTTTTTAATTTTTTCAAATTTTTAAATTTTTTTTTAAACTTTCTTATAATTTTTTTTAATTTTTAAATTTTTTTTAATTTTTAAAATTTTTTTAAAAATTTTTTTTAAATTTTTAAAAAAATTTTATTTAAATTTTTAATTTAATTTTTTTTATTTTTTTTTAAATTATTTATATTTTTTAATTTTTTTAATTTTTTTAATTTTTAAATTTTTTGAAAATTTTTAAAAAAAATTTTTTATTTTTTTTTTAATTTTTGAAAATTTTTCTAAATTTTTTTTTAATTTTTTTAAAAGTATTATTTTTTTATTTCAAAAATGTTTTTTTAAATTTTATTTTAATTTTTTTTTAGTTTTTAAATTTTTTTTATTTTTTTTTAAATTATTTATATTTTTTAATTTTTTTAATTTTTTTAATTTTTTTAATTTTAAATTTTAAAAATTTTTTTTAATTTTAAATTTTTTTATTTTTTTTTAATTTTAAATTTTTTTTATTTTTTTTTTAATTTTTTAAATTTTTTAATTTTTAATTTTTTTTTTAATTTTAAATTTTTTTTTAATTTTTAAATTTTTTTTTAATTTTTAAAATTTTTTGAAAATTTTCTTAAAACTTTTTTTTTAATTTCTTAAACAAATTTTTTTAATTTTTAAATTTTTAAAATTTTTATTTATTTTTTTTTTAATTTTTGAAAATTTTTATAAATTTTTAAAAATTTTTTTTAAAAGTATTATTTTTTTATTTAAAAAATGTTTTTTAATTTTTTAAACTTTTTTTTTAATTTTTTAAACAAAATTTTCAAATTTTTTTAATTTTTTTTTTAAATTTTTAAATTTTTTTTTATATTTTTAAAATTTTTTTAATTTTTTTTTAAAATTATAATTTTTTTATTGCAAAAAATGTTTTTTAATTTTTTTAATATTTTTAATTTTTTTAAATTTTCTTATAATTTTTTTTTATTTTTAAAATTTTTTTAAAATTTTTAAAATTTTTTGAAAATTTTCTTAAAACTTTTTTTTTTATTTTTTAAACAAATTTTTAAAATTTTTTAAATTTTTTTTAAAAATTTTAAAAATTTTTTTTTAAATTTTTTAAAATTTTTTAATTTGTTTTTAAATTATAATTTTTTTATTTCAAAAAATGTTTTTTAATTTTTTTCTTTTATTTTAATTTTTTAATTTTTAATTTTTTCAATTTTTTCAATTTTTTTTAAATTTTCGTATAATTTTTTTTAATTTTTAAAATATTTAAAAAATTTTTTTTAATTTTTTTAAAAGTATTATTTTTTATTTCAAAAGTGTTTTTTATTTTTTTTTAATTTTTTCAAATTTTTAAATTTTTTTTAAATTTTCTTATAATTTTTTTTTTAATTTTTAAAATTTTTTTAAAATTTTTTTTTAAATTTTTAAAAAAAATTTTATTTAAATTTTTATTTTAATTTTTTTTATTTTTTTTTAAATTATTTATATTTTTTAATTTTTTTAATTTTTTTAATTTTTTTTAATTTTTAAAATTTTTTGAAAATTTTCTTAAAACTTTTTTTTTAATTTTTTAAACAAATTTTTTAAATTTTTAAAATTTTTTTTTTAAATTTTTTAAAATTTTTTAATTTGTTTGTAAATTATAATTTTTTTATTTCAAAAAATGGTTTTTAATTTTTTTCTTTTATTTTAATTTTTTTAATTTTTTAATTTTTTAATTTTTTAATTTTTTAATTTTTTAATTTTTTAATTTTTTCAATTTTTTCATTTTTTTTAAATTTTCGTATAATTTTTTTTAATTTTTAAAATTTTTTAAAATTTTTTTTTTAATTTTTTTAAAAGTATTATTTTTTATTTCAAAAGTGTTTTTTATTTTTTTTTAATTTTTTCAAATTTTTAAATTTTTTTTTAATTTTCTTATAATTTTTTTTTAATTTTTAAAATTTTTTAAAAATTTTTTTTTTTAATTTTAAAATTTTTTTTAATTTTTTTTATTTTTTTTTAATTTAAAATTTTTTTATTTTTTCAAATTATTTATATTATTTAATTTTTAAAATTTTTTAAATTTTTTAATTTTTAAAATTTTTTTTTAAGTTTTGAAAATATTTCTAATTTTTTTAAAAAAATTTTTAAAAGTATTATTTTTTTATCTCAAAAATGGTTTTTAATTTTTTTTAAATTTTCTTATAATTTTTTTTAATTTTTAAATTTTTTAAAAATTTATTAAAATTTTTTTTAAATTTTTTTTTTAATTTTTAAATTTTTTTAAAATTTTTTTTTAATTTTTGAAAATTTTCTTAAAACTTTTTTTTTAATTTTTTAAACAAATTTTTTAAATTTTTAAAATTTTTTAAATTTTTTTTAAAAATTTTTAAAATTTTTTTTTTTAAATTTTTTAAAATTTTTTAATTTGTTTTTAAATTATAATTTTTTTATTTCAAAAAATGTTTTTTAATTTTTTATTTTATTTTAATTTTTTAATTTTTAATTTTTTCAATTTTTTTTAAATTTTCGTATAATTTTTTTTAATTTTTCAAATATTTTAAAAATTTTTTTTTAATTTTTTTAAAAGTATTATTTTTTATTTCAAAAGTGTTTTTTTATTTTTTTTTAATTTTTTCAAATTTTTAAATTTTTTTTAAATTTTCTTATAATTTTTTTTTTAATTTTTAAAATTTTTTTAAAATTTTTTTTTAAATTTTTAAAAAAAATTTTATTTAAATTTTTATTTTAATTTTTTTTATTTTTTTTTAAATTATTTATATTTTTTAATTTTTTTAATTTTTTTAATTTTTTTAATTTTTAAAATTTTTTTTTAATTTTTAAAATTTTTTTTTATTTTTTTTTAATTTTTGAAAATTTTTCTAAATTTTTTTTTAATTTTTTTAAAAGTATTATTTTTTATTTCAAAAATGTTTTTTAATTTTTTTTAATTTTTTTAAAATTTTTAATTTTTTTTTTAAATTTTCTTATAATTTTCTTTTAATTTTTAAAATTTTTTAAAAATTTTTTAAAAATTTTTTTTAAATTTCTTTTTTAATTTTTAAATTTTTTTTAATTTTTAAAATTTTTTGAAAATTTTCTTAAAACTTTTTTTTTAATTTTTTAAACAAATTTTTTAAATTTTTAAAATTTTTTTTTTAAATTTTTTAAAATTTTTTAATTTGTTTGTAAATTATAATTTTTTTATTTCAAAAAATGGTTTTTAATTTTTTTCTTTTATTTTAATTTTTTTAATTTTTTAATTTTTTCAATTTTTTCATTTTTTTTAAATTTTCGTATAATTTTTTTTTAATTTTTAAAATTTTTTAAAATTTTTTTTTTAATTTTTTTAAAAGTATTATTTTTTATTTCAAAAGTGTTTTTTATTTTTTTTTAATTTTTTCAAATTTTTAAATTTTTTTTAAATTTTCTTATAATTTTTTTTTTAATTTTTAAAATTTTTTTAAAATTTTTTTTTAAATTTTTAAAAAAAAATTTATTTAAATTTTTATTTTAATTTTTTTTATTTTTTTTAAAATTATTTATATTTTTTAATTTTTTTAATTTTTTTAATTTTTTTTAATTTTTAAAATTTTTTGAAAATTTTCTTATAACTTTTTTTTTAATTTTTTAAACAAATTTTTTAAATTTTTAAAATTTTTTTTTTAAATTTTTTAAAATTTTTTAATTTGTTTGTAAATTATAATTTTTTTATTTCAAAAAATGGTTTTTAATTTTTTTCTTTTATTTTAATTTTTTTAATTTTTTAATTTTTTAATTTTTTAATTTTTTAATTTTTTCAATTTTTTAATTTTTTTTAAATTTTCGTATAATTTTTTTTAATTTTTAAAATTTTTTAAAATTTTTTTAAATTTTTTTTAAAATTATAATTTTTTTATTTCAAAAAATGTTTTTTAATTTTTTTAAATTTTTTTTCTTTTATTTTAATTTTTTAATTTTTTTAAATATTTTTAATTTTTTTTAAATTTTCTTATAATTTTTTTTAATTTTTAAAATTTTTTTTAAAATTTTTTAAAAAAATTTTTTATTTTTTTTTTAATTTTTGAAAATTTTTCTAAATTTTTTTTTTAATTTTTTTAAAAGTATTATTTTTTTATTTCAAAAATGTTTTTTAATTTTTTTTAATTTTTTAAAATTTTTAATTTTTTTTTTAAATTTTGTTATAATTTTTTTTTAATTTTTAAAATTTTTTTAAAATTTTTTAATAAAAATTTTTTAAAATTTTTTTTTAATTTTTAAATTTTTTTTTAATTTTTAAAATTTTTTGAAAATTTTCTTAAAACTTTTTTTTTAATTTCTTAAACAAATTTTTTTAATTTTTAAATTTTTAAAATTTTTATTTATTTTTTTTTAATTTTTGAAAATTTTTTAAATTTTTTAAATTTTTTTTTAAAAGCATTATTTTTTTATTTAAAAAATGTTTTTTAATTTTTTAAACTTTTTTTTTAATTTTTTAAACAAAATTTTTAAATTTTTTAAAATTTTTTTTTAAATTTTTAAATTTTTTTTTATATTTTTAAAATTTTTTTAATTTTTTTTTAAAATTATAATTTTTTTATTTCAAAAAATGTTTTTTAATTTATTTAAATTTTTTTCTTTTATTTTAATTTTTTAATTTTTTTAATATTTTTAATTTTTTTAAATTTTCTTATAATTTTTTTTTATTTTTAAAATTTTTTTAAAATTTTTAAAATTTTTTTCAAATTTTCTTAAAACTTTTTTTTTAATTTTTTAAACAAATTTTTAAAATTTTTTGAAAATTTTCTTATAACTTTTTTTTTATTTTTTAAACAAATTTTTAAAATTTTTTAAATTTTTTTTTAAAAATTTTTTAAATTTTTTTTTTCAAATTTTTTTAAAATTTTTTAATTTGTTTTTAAATTATGATTTTTTTATTTCAAAAAATGTTTTTTAATTTTTTTCTTCTATTTTAATTTTTTTAATTTTTTCATTTTTTTTTAAATTTTCGTATAATTTTTTTTAATTTTTAAAATATTTTAAAATTTTTTTTTTAATTTTTTTAAAAGTATTATTTTTTATTTCAAAAGTGTTTTTTATTTTTTTTTAATTTTTTCAAATTTTTAAATTTTTTTTTAAATTTTCTTATAATTTTTTTTAATTTTTAAATTTTTTTTTAATTTTTAAAATTTTTTTTAAATTTTTAAAAAAAATTTTATTTAAATTTTTAATTTAATTTTTTTTATTTTTTTTTAAATTATTTATATTTTTTAATTTTTTTAATTTTTTTAATTTTTAAATTTTTTGAAAATTTTTAAAAAATTTTTTTTATTTTTTTTTTAATTTTTGAAAATTTTTCTAAATTTTTTTAAAATTTTTTTAAAAGTATTATTTTTTTATATCAAAAATGTTTTTTAATTTTCTTATATTTTTTTTTTAATTTTTAAAATTTTTTTAAAATTTTTTAAAATTTTTTTAAAATTTTTTTAAATTTTTTTAAAATTTTTTAAAATTTTTTTAAAAATTTTTTTTTTAATTTTAAAATTTTTTTAAATTTTTTTTATTTTTTTTAAAATTTAAATTTTTTTTATTTTTTCAAATTATTTATATTATTTAATTTTTAAAATTTTTAAAATTTTTTAATTTAAAAAATTTTTTTTTAAGTTTTGAAAATATTTCTAATTTTTTTTAAAAATTTTTTAAAAGTATTATTTTTTTATCTCAAAAATGGTTTTTAATTTTTTTTAAATTTTCTTATAATTTTTTTTAATTTTTAAATTTTTTAAAAATTTATTAAAATTTTTTTTAAAATTTTTTTTTAATTTTTAAATTTTTTTAAAATTTTTTTTTAATTTTTGAAAATTTTCTTAAAACTTTTTTTTTAATTTTTTAATCAAAATTTTTTAATTTTTTTAAAATTTTAAAAATTTTTTTTTAAAATTATAATTTTTTTATTTCAAAAAATGTTTTTAATTTCTTTTAATTTTTTTCTTTTCTTTTAATTTTTTTAATTTTTTCAATTTTTTAATTTTTTTTTAAATTTTCTTTTAATTTCTTTTAATTTTTAAATTTTTTTTATTTTTTTTTAAATTATTTATATTTTTTAATTTTAAAATTTTTTTTTTAATTTTTAAATTTTTTTTTTAATTTTTCAATTTTTTTTTTAAATTTAAAAATTTTTTTTTTTATTTTTAAAATTTTTTTTTATTTTTTTTTAATCTTTGAAAATTTTTCTAAATTTTTTTTAAATTTATTTAAATGTATTATTTTTTTATTTAAAAAAATGTTTTTTAATTTTTTTAATTTTTTCAATTTTTTCAATTTTTTAAAAATTTTCTTATAATTTTTTTTAATTTTTAAAAATTAAAAAAAAATTTAAAAATTAAAAAAAAATTTAAAAAAATTTTTATTAAAAAATTTTAAAAAAAATTTTAAAAATTAAAAAAAAATTATAACAAAATTTTAAAAAAAAATTTAAAAATTTGAAAAAATTAAAAAAAAATAAAAAACACTTTTGAAATAAAAAATAATACTTTTAAAAAAATTAAAAAAAATTTTTTAAAATATTTTAAAAATTAAAAAAAATTATACGAAAATTTAAAAAAAAATGAAAAAATTAAAAAAATTAAAATAGAAGAAAAAAATTAAAAAACATTTTTTGAAATAAAAAAATCATAATTTAAAAACAAATTAAAAAATTTATAAAAAATTTGAAAAAAAAAATTTAAAAAATTTTTAAAAAAAAATTTAAAAAATTTTAACAATTTGTTTAAAAAATAAAAAAAAAAGTTATAAGAAAATTTTCAAAAAATTTTAAAAATTTGTTTAAAAAATTAAAAAAAAAGTTTTAAGAAAATTTGAAAAAAATTTTAAAAATTTTAAAAAAATTTTAAAAATAAAAAAAAATTATAAGAAAATTTAAAAAAATTAAAAATATTAAAAAAATTAAAAAATTAAAATAAAAGAAAAAAAATTTTTAAAAATTAAAAAACATTTTTTGAAATAAAAAAATTATAATTTTAAAAAAAATTTAAAAAAATTTTAAAAAAAATTTAAAAATTAAAGAAAAAATTATAAGAAAATTTAAAAAAAAATTAAAAATTTGAAAAAATAAAAAAAAAAAAAAAACACTTTTGAAATAAAAAATAATACTTTTAAAAAAATTAAAAAAAAAATTTAAAAAAATTTTAAAAATTAAAAAAAAATTATACGAAAATTTAAAAAAAATGAAAAAATTGAAAAAATTAAAAAATTAAAAAAATTAAAATAAAAGAAAAAAATTAAAAACCATTTTTTGAAATAAAAAAATTATAATTTACAAACAAATTAAAAAATTTAAAAAAATTTAAAAAAAAAATTGTAAAAATTTAAAAAATTTGTTTAAAAAATTAAAAAAAAAGTTTTAAGAAAATTTTCAAAAAATTTTAAAAATTAATAAAAATTTAAAAATTAAAAAAGAAATTTAAAAAAAAATTTTAAAAAATTTTTAAAAAATTTTAAAAATTAAAAGAAAATTATAAGAAAATTTTAAAAAAAAATTAAAAATTTTAAAAAAATTAAAAAAAATTAAAAAACATTTTTGAAATAAAAAATAATACTTTTAAAAAAATTAAAAAAAAATTTAGAAAAATTTTCAAAAATTAAAAAAAAAATAAAAAAAAATTTTAAAAATTAAAAAAAAAATTTAAAAAATTTAAAAAATTTGTTTAAAAAATTAAAAAAAAAGTTTTAAGAAAATTTTCAAAAAATTTTAAAAATTAAAAAAAAAAATTTTAAAAATTAAAAAATTTAAAAAATTTAAAAAAAAAAAAAATTTTAAATTAAAAAAAAATAAAAAAAATTTTAAATTAAAAAAAAATTTAAAAATTAAACAAATTTGTTTAAAAAATTAAAAAAATGTTTTAAGAAAATTTTCAAAAAATTTTAAAAATTAAAAAAAAATTTAAAAATTAAAAAAAAAGTTTTAAGAAAATTTTCAAAAAATTTTAAAAATTAAAAAAAATTTAAAAATTAAAAAAGAAATTTAAAAAAAAATTTTAAAAAATTTTAAAAAAATTTTAAAAATTAAAAGAAAATTATAAGAAAATTTTAAAAAAAAATTAAAAATTTTAAAAAAATTAAAAAAAATTAAAAAACATTTTTGAAATAAAAAATAATACTTTTAAAAAAATTAAAAAAAAATTTAGAAAAATTTTCAAAAATTAAAAAAAAATAAAAAAAAATTTTAAAAATTAAAAAAAAATTTTAAAAATTAAAAAAATTAAAAAAATTAAAAAATATAAATAATTTAAAAAAAAATAAAAAAAATTAAAATAAAAATTTAAATAAAATTTTTCTTAAAAATTTAAAAAAAAATTTTAAAAAAATTTTAAAAATTAAAAAAAAAATTATAAGAAAATTTAAAAAAAATTTAAAAATTTGAAAAAATTAAAAAAAAATAAAAAACACTTTTGAAATAAAAAATAATACTTTTAAAAAAATTAAAAAAAATTTTTTAAAATATTTGAAAAATTAAAAAAAATTATACGAAAATTTAAAAAAAATTGAAAAAATTAAAAATTAAAAAATTAAAATAAAATAAAAAAATTAAAAAACATTTTTTGAAATAAAAAAATTATAATTTAAAAACAAATTAAAAAATTTTAAAAAATTTAAAAAAAAAAATTTTAAAAATTTTTAAAAAAAATTTAAAAAATTTAAAAAATTTGTTTAAAAAATTAAAAAAAAAGTTTTAAGAAAATTTTCAAAAAATTTTAAAAATTAAAAAATTTAAAAAATTTAAAAAAAAATAAAAAAAATTTAAAATTAAAAAAAATAAAAAAAATTTTAAATTAAAAAAAATTTAAAAAATTTAAAATTAAAAAAATTAAAAAAATTAAAAAATATAGACAGAAAATTAAAAAATAAATCAATTTTTTTTATTTTCTTAAAAAATTGATTTATTTTTTAATTTTCTGTCTATATTTTTTAATTTTTTTAATTTTTTTAATTTTAAATTTTTTAAATTTTTTTTTAATTTAAAATTTTTTTTATTTTTTTTTAATTTTAAATTTTTTTTATTTTTTTTTAAATTTTTTAAATTTTTTAATTTTTAAAATTTTTTGAAAATTTTCTTAAAACTTTTTTTTTAATTTTTTAAACAAATTTTTTAAATTTTTTAAATTTTTTTTAAAAATTTTTAAAATTTTTTTTTTTAAATTTTTTAAAATTTTTTAATTTGTTTTTAAATTATAATTTTTTTATTTCAAAAAATGTTTTTTAATTTTTTTATTTTATTTTAATTTTTTAATTTTTAATTTTTTCAATTTTTTTTAAATTTTCGTATAATTTTTTTTAATTTTTCAAATATTTTAAAAAATTTTTTTTAATTTTTTTAAAAGTATTATTTTTTATTTCAAAAGTGTTTTTTATTTTTTTTTAATTTTTTCAAATTTTTAAATTTTTTTTAAATTTTCTTATAATTTTTTTTTTAATTTTTAAAATTTTTTTAAAATTTTTTTTTAAATTTTTAAGAAAAATTTTATTTAAATTTTTATTTTAATTTTTTTTATTTTTTTTTAAATTATTTATATTTTTAATTTTTTTAATTTTTTTAATTTTTAAAATTTTTTTTTAATTTTTAAAATTTTTTTTTATTTTTTTTTAATTTTTGAAAATTTTTCTAAATTTTTTTTTAATTTTTTTAAAAGTATTATTTTTTATTTCAAAAATGTTTTTTAATTTTTTTTAATTTTTTTAAAATTTTTAATTTTTTTTTAAAATTTTCTTATAATTTTCTTTTAATTTTTAAAATTTTTTTAAAATTTTTTAAAATTTTTTTTTAAATTTCTTTTTTAATTTTTAAATTTTTTTTAATTTTTAAAATTTTTTGAAAATTTTCTTAAAACTTTTTTTTTAATTTTTAAATTTTTTTTTAATTTTTAAAATTTTTTGAAAATTTTCTTAAAACATTTTTTTAATTTTTTAAACAAATTTGTTTAATTTTTAAATTTTTTTTTAATTTAAAATTTTTTTTATTTTTTTTTAATTTAAAATTTTTTTTTTTTTTAAATTTTTTAAATTTTTTAATTTTTAAATTTTTTTTTTTTAATTTTTAAAATTTTTTGAAAATTTTCTTAAAACTTTTTTTTTAATTTTTTAAACAAATTTTTTAAATTTTTTAAATTTTTTTTTTAATTTTTAAAATTTTTTTTTATTTTTTTTTTAATTTTTGAAAATTTTTCTAAATTTTTTTTTAATTTTTTTAAAAGTATTATTTTTTATTTCAAAAATGTTTTTTAATTTTTTTTAATTTTTTTAAAATTTTTAATTTTTTTTTAAAATTTTCTTATAATTTTCTTTTAATTTTTAAAATTTTTTAAAAATTTTTTAAAATTTTTTTTTAAATTTCTTTTTTAATTTTTAAATTTTTTTTAATTTTTAAAATTTTTTGAAAATTTTCTTAAAACTTTTTTTTTAATTTTTTAAACAAATTTTTTAAATTTTTACATTTTTTTTTTAAATTTTTTTAAATTTTTTAATTTGTTTGTAAATTATAATTTTTTTATTTCAAAAAATGGTTTTTAATTTTTTTCTTTTATTTTAATTTTTTTAATTTTTTAATTTTTTCAATTTTTTCATTTTTTTTAAATTTTCGTATAATTTTTTTTTAATTTTTAAAATTTTTTTAAATTTTTTTTTTAATTTTTTTAAAAGTATTATTTTTTATTTCAAAAGTGTTTTTTATTTTTTTTTTATTTTTTCAAATTTTTAATTTTTTTTTAAATTTTCTTATAATTTTTTCTTTAATTTTTAAATTTTTTTTAAAATTTTTTTAAATTTTTTTTAAAATTATAATTTTTTTATTTCAAAAAATGTTTTTTAATTTTTAAAAATTTTTTTTCTTTTATTTTAATTTTTTAATTTTTTTAATATTTTTAATTTTTTTAAATTTTCTTATAATTTTTTTTTATTTTTAAAATTTTTTTAAAATTTTTAAAATTTTTTTCAAATTTTCTTAAAACTTTTTTTTTAATTTTTTAAACAAATTTTTAAAATTTTTTGAAAATTTTCTTATAACTTTTTTTTTTATTTTTTAAACAAATTGTTAAAATTTTTTAAATTTTTTTTTAAAAATTTTTTAAATTTTTTTTTTCAAATTTTTTATAAATTTTTTAATTTGTTTTTAAATTATGATTTTTTTATTTCAAAAAATGTTTTTTAATTTTTTTCTTCTATTTTAATTTTTTTAATTTTTTCATTTTTTTTTAAATTTTCGTATAATTTTTTTTAATTTTTAAAATATTTTAAAAAATTTTTTTTAATTTTTTTAAAAGTATTATTTTTTATTTCAAAAGTGTTTTTTATTTTTTTTTAATTTTTTCAAATTTTTAAATTTTTTTTTAAAATTTTGTTATAATTTTTTTTTAATTTTTAAAATTTTTTTTTAAATTTTTTAATAAAAATTTTTTTAAATTTTTTTTTAATTTTTAAATTTTTTTTTAATTTTTAAAATTTTTTGAAAATTTTCTTAAAACTTTTTTTTTAATTTCTTAAACAAATTTTTTTAATTTTTAAATTTTTAAAATTTTTATTTATTTTTTTTTTAATTTTTGAAAATTTTTATAAATTTTTTAAATTTTTTTTTAAAAGTATTATTTTTTTATTTAAAAAATGTTTTTTAATTTTTTAAACTTTTTTTTTAATTTTTTAAACAAAATTTTTAAATTTTTTTAAATTTTTTTTTTAAATTTTTAAATTTTTTTTTATATTTTTAAAATTTTTAAAATTTTTTTTTAAAATTATAATTTTTTATTTCAAAAAATGTTTTTTAATTTATTTAAATTTTTTTCTTTTATTTTAATTTTTTAATTTTTTTAATATTTTTAATTTTTTTAAATTTTCTTATAATTTTTTTTTATTTTTAAAATTTTTTTAAAATTTTAAAAATTTTTTTCAAATTTTCTTAAAACTTTTTTTTTAATTTTTTAAACAAATTTTTAAAATTTTTTGAAAATTTTCTTATAACTTTTTTTTTTATTTTTTAAACAAATTTTTAAAATTTTTTAAATTTTTTTTTAAAAATTTTTTAAATTTTTTTTTTCAAATTTTTTTAAAATTTTTTAATTTGTTTTTAAATTATGATTTTTTTATTTCAAAAAATGTTTTTTAATTTTTTTCTTCTATTTTAATTTTTTTAATTTTTTCATTTTTTTTTAAATTTTCGTATAATTTTTTTTAATTTTTAAAATATTTTAAAAAATTTTTTTTAATTTTTTTAAAAGTATTATTTTTTATTTCAAAAGTGTTTTTTATTTTTTTTTAATTTTTTCAAATTTTTAAATTTTTTTTTAAATTTTCTTATAATTTTTTTTTAATTTTTAAAATTTTTTTTTAATTTTTAAAATTTTTTAAAAAATTTTTTTTAAATTTTTAAAAAAAATTTATTTAAATTTTTATTTTAATTTTTTTTATTTTTTTTTTAATTATTTATATTTTTTAATTTTTTTAATTTTTTTAATTTTTAAATTTTTTGAAAATTTTTAAAAAAATTTTTTTATTTTTTTTTTAATTTTTGAAAATTTTTCTAAATTTTTTTAAAATTTTTTTAAAAGTATTATTTTTTTATATCAAAAATGTTTTTTAATTTTCTTATATTTTTTTTTTAATTTTTAAAATTTTTTTAAAATTTTTTAAAATTTTTTTAAAATTTTTTAAAATTTTTTAAAAATTTTTTTTTTAATTTTAAAATTTTTTAAAATTTTTTTTATTTTTTTTTAAATTTAAATTTTTTTTATTTTTTCAAATTATTTATATTATTTAATTTTTAAAATTTTTTAAATTTTTTAATTTTTAAAATTTTTTTTTTAAGTTTTGAAAATATTTCTAATTTTTTTTAAAAATTTTTTAAAAGTATTATTTTTTTATCTCAAAAATGGTTTTTAATTTTTTTTAAATTTTCTTATAATTTTTTTTAATTTTTAAATTTTTTAAAAATTTATTAAAATTTTTTTAAAAATTTTTTTTTAATTTTTAAATTTTTTTAAAATTTTTTTTTTAATTTTTGAAAATTTTCTTAAAACTTTTTTTTTAATTTTTTAATCAAAATTTTTTAATTTTTTTAAAATTTTTAAATTTTTTTTTTAAAATTATAATTTTTTTATTTCAAAAAATGTTTTTAATTTCTTTTAATTTTTTTCTTTTCTTTTAATTTTTTTAATTTTTTCAATTTTTTAATTTTTTTTTAAATTTTCTTTTAATTTCTTTTAATTTTTAAATTTTTTTTATTTTTTTTAAATTATTTATATTTTTTAATTTTAAAATTTTTTTTTTAATTTTTAAATTTTTTTTTAATTTTTCAATTTTTTTTTTAAATTTAAAAATTTTTTTTTTATTTTTAAAATTTTTTTTTTATTTTTTTTTAATCTTTGAAAATTTTTCTAAATTTTTTTTAAATTTATTTAAATGTATTATTTTTTTATTTAAAAAAATGTTTTTTAATTTTTTTAATTTTTTCAATTTTTTCAATTTTTTTAAAATTTTCTTATAATTTTTTTTAATTTTTAAAATTTTAAAAAAAAATTTTTAATTTTTTTAAATTTTTTAAATATTTTTTAAAAATTTCTTTGCTTTATTTTTATTTAAATTTTTTAAAAAATTAAAAAAATTTTTTTAAATTTGTTTCAATTTTTTAAGAAAATAAAAAAATTGATTTATTTTTTAATTTTCTGTCTATATTATTTAATTTTTTTAATTTTTTTAATTTTAAATTTTTTAAATTTTTTTTTAATTTAAAATTTTTTTTATTTTTTTTTAATTTTAAATTTTTTTATTTTTTTTTAAATTTTTTAAATTTTTTAATTTTAAAAATTTTTTTTTTAATTTTTAAAATTTTTTGAAAATTTTCTTAAAACTTTTTTTTTAATTTTTTAAACAAATTTTTTAAATTTTTTAAATTTTTTTTAAAAATTTAAAAAATTTTTTTTTTTTAAATTTTTTAAAATTTTTTAATTTGTTTTTAAATTATAATTTTTTTATTTCAAAAAATGTTTTTTAATTTTTTAATTTTTAATTTTTTAAATTTTTTTTTAATTTTTAAAATTTTTTTTTATTTTTTTTTTAATTTTTGAAAATTTTTCTAAATTTTTTTTTAATTTTTTTAAAAGTATTATTTTTTATTTCAAAAATGTTTTTTAATTTTTTTTAATTTTTTTAAAATTTTTAATTTTTTTTTAAATTTTCTTATAATTTTCTTTTAAATTTTAAAATTTTTTTAAAATTTTTAAAAATTTTTTTTTAAATTTCTTTTTTAATTTTTAAATTTTTTTTAATTTTTAAAATTTTTTGAAAATTTTCTTAAAACTTTTTTTTTAATTTTTTAAACAAATTTTTTAAATTTTTAAATTTTTTTTTTTAAATTTTTTAAAATTTTTTAATTTGTTTGTAAATTATAATTTTTTTATTTCAAAAAATGGTTTTTAATTTTTTTCTTTTATTTTAATTTTTTTAATTTTTTAATTTTTTCAATTTTTTCATTTTTTTTAAATTTTCGTATAATTTTTTTTTAATTTTTAAAATTTTTTAAAATTTTTTTTTTAATTTTTTTAAAAGTATTATTTTTTATTTCAAAAGTGTTTTTTATTTTTTTTTTATTTTTTCAAATTTTTAATTTTTTTTTAAATTTTCTTATAATTTTTTCTTTAATTTTTAAATTTTTTTTAAAATTTTTTTAATTTTTTTTTAAAATTATAATTTTTTTATTTCAAAAAATGTTTTTTAATTTTTAAAAATTTTTTTTCTTTAATTTTAATTTTTTAATTTTTTTTTAATATTTTTAATTTTTTTTAAATTTTCTTATAATTTTTTTTTAATTTTTAAATTTTTTTTAAAATTTTTAAAAAAAATTTTTTATTTTTTTTTTAATTTTTGAAAATTTTTCTAAATTTTTTTTTAATTTTTTTAAAAGTATTATTTTTTTATTTCAAAAATGTTTTTTAATTTTTTTTAATTTTTTTAAAAATTTTAAATTTTTTTAAAAATTTTGTTATAATTTTTTTTTAATTTTTAAAATTTTTTTAAAATTTTTTAAAAATTTTTTTTAAATTTTTTTTTTAATTTTTAAATTTTTTTTTAATTTTTAAAATTTTTTGAAAATTTTCTTAAAACTTTTTTTTTAATTTCTTAAACAAATTTTTTTAATTTTTAAATTTTTTTTTAATTTTTAAAATTTTTATTTATTTTTTTTTTAATTTTTGAAAATTTTTATAAATTTTTTAAAATTTTTTTTAAAAGTATTATTTTTTTATTTAAAAAATGTTTTTTAATTTTTTAAACTTTTTTTTAATTTTTTAAACAAAATTTTTAAATTTTTTTAAATTTTTTTTTTAAATTTTTAAATTTTTTTTTATATTTTTAAAATTTTTTTAATTTTTTTTTAAAATTATAATTTTTTTATTTCAAAAAATGTTTTTTAATTTATTTAAATTTTTTTCTTTTATTTTAATTTTTTAATTTTTTTAATATTTTTAATTTTTTTAAATTTTCTTATAATTTTTTCTTATTTTTAAAATTTTTTTAAAATTTTTAAAATTTTTTTAAAATTTTTAAAATTTTTTTCAAATTTTCTTAAAACTTTTTTTTTAATTTTTTAAACAAATTTTTAAAATTTTTTGAAAATTTTCTTATAACTTTTTTTTTTATTTTTTAAACAAATTTTTAAAATTTTTTAAATTTTTTTTTAAAAATTTTTTAAATTTTTTTTTTCAAATTTTTTTAAAATTTTTTAATTTGTTTTTAAATTATGATTTTTTTATTTCAAAAAATGTTTTTTAATTTTTTTCTCCTATTTTAATTTTTTTAATTTTTTCATTTTTTTTTAAATTTTCGTATAATTTTTTTTAATTTTTAAAATATTTTAAAAAATTTTTTTAAATTTTTTTAAAAGTATTATTTTTTATTTCAAAAGTGTTTTTTTATTTTTTTTTAATTTTTTCAAATTTTTAAATTTTTTTTTAAAATTTTGTTATAATTTTTTTTTAATTTTTAAAATTTTTTTTAAAATTTTTTAATAAAAATTTTTAAAAATTTTTTTTTAATTTTTAAATTTTTTTTTAATTTTTAAAATTTTTTGAAAATTTTCTTAAAACTTTTTTTTTAATTTCTTAAACAAATTTTTTTAATTTTTAAATTTTTAAAATTTTTATTTATTTTTTTTTTAATTTTTGAAAATTTTTATAAATTTTTTAAAATTTTTTTTAAAAGTATTATTTTTTTATTTAAAAAATGTTTTTTAATTTTTTAAACTTTTTTTTTTATTTTTTAAACAAATTTTTAAAATTTTTTAAATTTTTTTTTAAAAATTTTTTAAATTTTTTTTTTCAAATTTTTTTAAAATTTTTTAATTTGTTTTTAAATTATGATTTTTTTATTTCAAAAAATGTTTTTTAATTTTTTTCTTCTATTTTAATTTTTTTAATTTTTTAATTTTTTCAATTTTTTCATTCTTTTTAAATTTTCGTATAATTTTTTTTTAATTTTTAAAATTTTTTTAAATTTTTTTTTTAATTTTTTTAAAAGTATTATTTTTTATTTCAAAAGTGTTTTTTATTTTTTTTTTATTTTTTCAAATTTTTAATTTTTTTTTAAATTTTCTTATAATTTTTTCTTTAATTTTTAAATTTTTTTTAAAATTTTTTAAAATTTTTTTTAAAATTATAATTTTTTTATTTCAAAAAATGTTTTTTAATTTTTAAAAATTTTTTTTCTTTTATTTTAATTTTTTAATTTTTTTTAATATTTTTAATTTTTTTTAAATTTTCTTATAATTTTTTTTAATTTTTAAATTTTTTTAAAATTTTTCTTTAATTTTTGAAAATTTTCTTAAAACTTTTTTTTTAATTTTTTAATCAAAATTTTTTAATTTTTTTAAAATTTTAAAATTTTTTTTTTAAAATTATAATTTTTTTATTTCAAAAAATGTTTTTAATTTCTTTTAATTTTTTTCTTTTCTTTTAATTTTTTTAATTTTTTCAATTTTTTAATTTTTATTTAAATTTTCTTTTAATTTCTTTTAATTTTTAAATTTTTTTATTTTTTTTTAAATTATTTATATTTTTTAATTTTAAATTTTTTTTTTAATTTTTAAATTTTTTTTTTAATTTTTCAATTTTTTTTTTAAATTTAAAAATTTTTTTTTTTATTTTTAAAATTTTTTTTTATTTTTTTTTTAATCTTTGAAAATTTTTCTAAATTTTTTTTAAATTTATTTAAATGTATTATTTTTTTATTTAAAAAAATGTTTTTTAATTTTTTTAATTTTTTCAATTTTTTCAATTTTTTTAAAATTTTCTTATAATTTTTTTTAATTTTTAAAATTTTAAAAAAAAAATTTTAATTTTTTAAAATTTTTTAAATATTTTTTAAAAATTTCTTTGCTTTATTTTTATTTAAATTTTTTAAAAAATTAAAAAAATTTTTTTAAATTTGTTTCAATTTTTTAAGAAAATAAAAAAAATTGATTTATTTTTTAATTTTCTGTCTATATTTTTTAATTTTTTTAATTTTTTTAATTTTAAATTTTTTAAATTTTTTTTTAATTTAAAATTTTTTTTATTTTTTTTTAATTTTAAATTTTTTTATTTTTTTTTAAATTTTTTAAATTTTTCAATTTTTAAAATTTTTTTTTTTAATTTTTCAAATTTTTTGAAAATTTTCTTAAAACTTTTTTTTTAATTTTTTAAACAAATTTTTTAAATTTTTTAAATTTTTTTTAAAAATTTTTAAAATTTTTTTTTTAAAATTTTTTAAAATTTTTTATTTTGTTTTTAAATTATAATTTTTTTATTTCAAAAAATGTTTTTTAATTTTTTTATTTTATTTTAATTTTTTAATTTTTAATTTTTTCAATTTTTTTTAAATTTTCGTATAATTTTTTTTAATTTTTCAAATATTTTAAAAAATTTTTTTTAATTTTTTTAAAAGTATTATTTTTTATTTCAAAAGTGTTTTTTATTTTTTTTTAATTTTTTCAAATTTTTAAATTTTTTTTTAAATTTTCTTATAATTTTTTTTTAATTTTAAAAATTTTTTTTTAATTTTTAAAATTTTTTTAAAAATTTTTTTTAAATTTTTAAAAAAAATTTTATTTAAATTTTTATTTTAATTTTTTTTATTTTTTTTTAAATTATTTATATTATTTAATTTTTTTAATTTTTTTAATTTTTTTAATTTTTTTAATTTTTAAAATTTTTTTTTAATTTTTAAAATTTTTTTTTATTTTTTTTTTAATTTTTGAAAATTTTTCTAAATTTTTTTTTAATTTTTTTAAAAGTATTATTTTTTATTTCAAAAATGTTTTTTAATTTTTTTTAATTTTTTTAAAATTTTTAATTTTTTTTTAAAATTTTCTTATAATTTTCTTTTAATTTTTAAATTTTTTTAAAATTTTTTAAAAATTTTTTTTAAATTTCTTTTTTAATTTTTAAATTTTTTTTAATTTTTAAAATTTTTTGAAAATTTTCTTAAAACTTTTTTTTTAATTTTTTAAACAAATTTTTTAAATTTTTAAAATTTTTTTTTTAAATTTTTTAAAATTTTTTAATTTGTTTGTAAATTATAATTTTTTTATTTCAAAAAATGGTTTTTAATTTTTTTCTTTTATTTTAATTTTTTTAATTTTTTAATTTTTTCAATTTTTTCATTCTTTTTAAATTTTCGTATAATTTTTTTTTAATTTTTAAAATTTTTTTAAATTTTTTTTTTAATTTTTTTAAAAGTATTATTTTTTATTTCAAAAGTGTTTTTTATTTTTTTTTTATTTTTTCAAATTTTTAATTTTTTTTTAAATTTTCTTATAATTTTTTCTTTAATTTTTAAATTTTTTTTAAAATTTTTTAAAATTTTTTTTAAAATTATAATTTTTTTATTTCAAAAAATGTTTTTTAATTTTTAAAAATTTTTTTTCTTTTATTTTAATTTTTTAATTTTTTTTAATATTTTTAATTTTTTTAAATTTTCTTATAATTTTTTTTAATTTTTAAATTTTTTTTTAAAATTTTTAAAAAAAATTTTTTATTTTTTTTTTAATTTTTGAAAATTTTTCTAAATTTTTTTTTAATTTTTTTAAAAGTATTATTTTTTTATTTCAAAAATGTTTTTTAATTTTTTTTAATTTTTTTAAAAATTTTAAATTTTTTTAAAAATTTTGTTATAATTTTTTTTTTAATTTTTAAAATTTTTTTAAAATTTTTTAAAAATTTTTTTTAAATTTTTTTTTTAATTTTTAAATTTTTTTTTAATTTTTAAAATTTTTTGAAAATTTTCTTAAAACTTTTTTTTTAATTTCTTAAACAAATTTTTTTAATTTTTAAATTTTTTTTTAATTTTTACAATTTTTATTTATTTTTTTTTAATTTTTGAAAATTTTTATAAATTTTTAAAATTTTTTTTTAAAAGTATTATTTTTTTATTTAAAAAATGTTTTTTAATTTTTTAAACTTTTTTTTTAATTTTTTAAACAAAATTTTTAAATTTTTTTAAAATTTTTTTTTAAATTTTTAAATTTTTTTTTATATTTTTAAAATTTTTTAAAATTTTTTTTAAAATTATAATTTTTTTATTTCAAAAAATGTTTTTTAATTTTTTTCTTTTATTTTAATTTTTTAATTTTTTTAATATTTTTAATTTTTTTAAATTTTCTTATAATTTTTTTTTTATTTTTAAAATTTTTTTAAAATTTTAAAAATTTTTTTTTAATTTTTTTTTAATTTTTGAAAATTTTTCTAAATTTTTTTAAATTTTTTAAAAAGTATTATTTTTTATTTCAAAAATGTTTTTTAATTTTTTTTAATTTTTTTAATTTTTAAATTTTTTTTTAATTTTTAAAATTTTTTTCAAATTTTCTTAAAACTTTTTTTTTAATTTTTTAAACAAATTTTTAAAATTTTTTGAAAATTTTCTTAAAACTTTTTTTTTATTTTTTTAAACAAATTTTTAAAATTTTTTAAATTTTTTTTTAAAAATTTTTTAAATTTTTTTTAAAAAATTTTTTAAATTTTTTTTTCAAATTTTTTTAAAATTTTTTAATTTGTTTTTAAATTATGATTTTTTTATTTAAAAAAATGGTTTTTAATTTTTTTCTTTTATTTTAATTTTTTTAATTTTTTAATTTTTTAATTTTTTAATTTTTTCAATTTTTTCATTTTTTTTAAATTTTCTTATAATTTTTTTTTAATTTTTAAAATTTTTTTAAAATTTTTTTTTTAATTTTTAAAATTTTTTTTTTAATTTTTGAAAAATTTTTAATTTTTTTTTTAATTTTTTTAAAAGTATTATTTTTTTATTTCAAAAATGTTTTTTAATTTTTTTTTAATTTTTTCAAATTTTTAAATTCTTTTAAAAATTTTCTTATATTTTTTTTTAATTTTTAAAATTTTTTTAAAATTTTTAAAAATTTTTTTTTTAATTTTTTTAAAATTTTTAAAAATTTTTTTTAATTTTTTAAAAAAAAAATTTTAATTTTTATTTTATTTTTTTTTAATTTTTAAAACTTTCTTAAAACTTTTTTTTAATTTTTTAATCAAAATTTTTTAATTTTTTTTAAATTTTTAAAATTTTTTTTTAAAATTATAATTTTTTTATTTCAAAAAATGTTTTTAATTTCTTTTAATTTTTTTCTTTTCTTTTAATTTTTTTAATTTTTTCAATTTTTTAATTTTTTTTTAAATTTTCTTTTAATTTCTTTTAATTTTTAAATTTTTTTTATTTTTTTTTAAAATTATTTATATTTTTTAATTTTAAAATTTTTTTTTTAATTTTTCAATTTTTTTTTTAATTTTTAAATTTTTTTTTTAATTTTTCAATTTTTTTTTAAATTTAAAAATTTTTTTTTTATTTTTTTTAATCTTTGAAAATTTTTCTAAATTTTTTTTTTAATTTATTTAAATGTATTATTTTTTTATTTCAAAAAATGTTTTTTAATTTTTTTAATTTTTTCAATTTTTTCAATTTTTTTTTAAATTTTCTTATAATTTTTTTTAATTTTTAAAATTTTAAAAAAAAATTTTTAATTTTTTAAAATTTTTTAAATTTTTTTAAAAATTTCTTTGCTTTATTTTTATTTAAATTTTTTAAAAAATTAAAAAAAATTTTTTAAATTTGTTTCAATTTTTTAAGAAAATTAAAAAAAATTGATTTATTTTTTAATTTTCTGTCTATATTTTTTAATTTTTTTAATTTTTTTAATTTTAAATTTTTAAATTTTTTTTAATTTTAATTTTTTTTATTTTTTTTTAATTTTAAATTTTTTTTTATTTTTTTTTAAATTTTTTAAATTTTTTAATTTTTAAAATTTTTTGAAAATTTTCTTAAAACTTTTTTTTTAATTTTTAAACAAATTTTTAAAATTTTTAAAACTTTTTTTTTTAAATTTAAAAAATTTTTTTTTTTTAATTTTTTAAAATTTTTTAATTTGTTTTTAAATTATAATTTTTTTATTTCAAAAAATGTTTTTTAATTTTTTTCTTTTATTTTAATTTTTTAATTTTTAATTTTTTCAATTTTTTCATTTTTTTTAAATTTTCGTATAATTTTTTTTAATTTTTAAAATTTTTTTAAATTTTTTTAAAAATTTTTTTTAAAGTATTATTTTTTATTTCAAAAGTGTTTTTTATCTTTTTTTTAATTTTTTCAAATTTTTAATTTTTTTTTTAAATTATCTTATAATTTTTTCTTTAATTTTTAAAATTTTTTTAAATTTTTTTTAAAATTATAATTTTTTTATTTCAAAAAATGTTTTTTAATTTTTTTAAAATTTTTTTTCTTTTATTTTAATTTTTTAATTTTTTTTAATATATTTAATTTTTTTTTAAATTTTCTTATAATTTTTTTTAATTTTTAAAATTTTTTTAAAATTTTTTAAAAAAATTTTTTATTTTTTTTTTAATTTTTAAAATTTTTTTAAAATTTTTTAAAAAATTTTTTTAAATTTTTTTTTTAATTTTTAAATTTTTTTTTAATTTTTAAAATTTTTTGAAAATTTTCTTAAAACTTTTTTTAATTTTTTAAACAAATTTGTTTAATTTTTAAATTTTTTTTTAATTTAAAATTTTTTTTATTTTTTTTTAATTTTAAATTTTTTTTATTTTTTTTTTAAATTTTTTAAATTTTTTAATTTTTAAAATTTTTTTTTTTAATTTTTAAAATTTTTTGAAAATTTTCTTAAAACTTTTTTTTTAATTTTTTAAACAAATTTTTTAAATTTTTTAAATTTTTTTTAAAAATTTTTAAAATTTTTTTTTTTAAATTTTTTAAAATTTTTTAATTTGTTTTTAAATTATAATTTTTTTATTTCAAAAAATGTTTTTTAATTTTTTTATTTTATTTTAATTTTTTAATTTTTAATTTTTTCAATTTTTTTTAAATTTTCGTATAATTTTTTTAATTTTTCAAATATTTTAAAAAAATTTTTTTAATTTTTTTAAAAGTATTATTTTTTATTTCAAAAGTGTTTTTTATTTTTTTTTAATTTTTTCAAATTTTAAATTTTTTTTAAATTTTCTTATAATTTTTTTTTTAATTTTTAAAATTTTTTTAAAATTTTTTTTTAAATTTTTAAAAAAAATTTTATTTAAATTTTTATTTTAATTTTTTTTATTTTTTTTTTAAATTATTTATATTTTTTAATTTTTTTAATTTTTTTAATTTTTAAAATTTTTTTTTAATTTTTAAAATTTTTTTTTATTTTTTTTTTAATTTTTGAAAATTTTTCTAAATTTTTTTTAAATTTTTTTAAAAGTATTATTTTTTATTTCAAAAATGTTCTTTAATTTTTTTTAATTTTTTTAAAATTTTTAATTTTTTTTTTAAATTTTCTTATAATTTTCTTTTAATTTTTAAATTTTTTTTAAAATTTTTTAAAAATTTTTTTTAAATTTCTTTTTTAATTTTTAAATTTTTTTTAATTTTTAAAATTTTTTGAAAATTTTCTTAAAACTTTTTTTTTAATTTCTTAAACAAATTTTTTTAATTTTTAAATTTTTAAAATTTTTATTTATTTTTTTTTTAATTTTTGAAAATTTTTATAAATTTTTTAAAATTTTTTTTAAAAGTATTATTTTTTTATTTAAAAAATGTTTTTTAATTTTTTAAACTTTTTTTTTATTTTTTAAACAAATTTTTAAAATTTTTTAAATTTTTTTTAAAAAATTTTTAAATTTTTTTTTTCAAATTTTTTTAAAATTTTTTAATTTGTTTTTAAATTATGATTTTTTATTTCAAAAATGTTTTTTAATTTTTTTCTTCTATTTTAATTTTTTTAATTTTTTAATTTTTTCAATTTTTTCATTCTTTTTAAATTTTCGTATAATTTTTTTTTAATTTTTAAAATTTTTTTTAAATTTTTTTTTAATTTTTTTAAAAGTATTATTTTTTATTTCAAAAGTGTTTTTTATTTTTTTTTATTTTTTCAAATTTTTAATTTTTTTTTAAATTTTCTTATAATTTTTTCTTTAATTTTTAAATTTTTTTTAAAATTTTTTAAATTTTTTTTAAAATTATAATTTTTTTATTTCAAAAAATGTTTTTTAATTTTTAAAAATTTTTTTCTTTTATTTTAATTTTTTATTTTTTTTTAATATTTTTAATTTTTTTTAAATTTTCTTATAATTTTTTTTAATTTTTAAATTTTTTTAAAATTTTTCTTTAATTTTTGAAAATTTTCTTAAAACTTTTTTTTTAATTTTTTAATCAAATTTTTTAATTTTTTTAAAATTTTAAAATTTTTTTTTAAAATTATAATTTTTTATTTCAAAAAATGTTTTTAATTTCTTTTAATTTTTTTCTTTTCTTTTAATTTTTTTAATTTTTTCAATTTTTTAATTTTTATTTAAATTTTCTTTTAATTTCTTTTAATTTTTAAATTTTTTTATTTTTTTTTAAATTATTTATATTTTTTAATTTTAAATTTTTTTTTTAATTTTTAAATTTTTTTTTTAATTTTTCAATTTTTTTTTTAAATTTAAAAATTTTTTTTTTTATTTTTAAAATTTTTTTTTATTTTTTTTTTAATCTTTGAAAATTTTTCTAAATTTTTTTTAAATTTATTTAAATGTATTATTTTTTTATTTAAAAAAATGTTTTTTAATTTTTTTAATTTTTTCAATTTTTTCAATTTTTTTAAAATTTTCTTATAATTTTTTTAATTTTTAAAATTTTAAAAAAAAAATTTTAATTTTTTAAAATTTTTTAAATATTTTTTAAAAATTTCTTTGCTTTATTTTTATTTAAATTTTTTAAAAAATTAAAAAAATTTTTTAAATTTGTTTCAATTTTTTAAGAAAATAAAAAAAATTGATTTATTTTTTAATTTTCTGTCTATATTTTTTAATTTTTTTAATTTTTTTAATTTTAAATTTTTTAAATTTTTTTTTAATTTAAAATTTTTTTTATTTTTTTTTAATTTTAAATTTTTTTATTTTTTTTAAATTTTTTAAATTTTTCAATTTTTAAAATTTTTTTTTTAATTTTTCAAATTTTTTGAAAATTTTCTTAAAACTTTTTTTTTAATTTTTTAAACAAATTTTTTAAATTTTTTAAATTTTTTTTAAAAATTTTTAAAATTTTTTTTTTAAAATTTTTTAAAATTTTTTATTTTGTTTTTAAATTATAATTTTTTTATTTCAAAAAATGTTTTTTAATTTTTTTATTTTATTTTAATTTTTTAATTTTTAATTTTTTCAATTTTTTTTAAATTTTCGTATAATTTTTTTTAATTTTTCAAATATTTTAAAAAATTTTTTTTAATTTTTTTAAAAGTATTATTTTTTATTTCAAAAGTGTTTTTTATTTTTTTTTAATTTTTTCAAATTTTTAAATTTTTTTTTAAATTTTCTTATAATTTTTTTTTAATTTTAAAAATTTTTTTTTAATTTTTAAAATTTTTTTAAAAATTTTTTTTAAATTTTTAAAAAAAATTTTATTTAAATTTTTATTTTAATTTTTTTTATTTTTTTTTAAATTATTTATATTATTTAATTTTTTTAATTTTTTTAATTTTTTTAATTTTTTTA
>NW_027485785.1:0-30899 GCF_050908995.1 Andrena cerasifolii
GTTTTGCAATATCAGTTTTTCGATATAGGTTTTTGAATATCGGTTTTTGAATATCGGTTCTAATATCGGATTCAATATCGGTTTTTGAATATCGGTTCTAATATCGGATTCAATATCGGTTTTTCAATATCGGTTTTGCAATATCAGTTTTCGATATAGGTTTTTCAATATCGGTTTTTGAATATCGGTTCTAATATCGGATTCAATATCGGTTTTTGAATATCGGTTCTAATATCGGATTCAATATCGGTTCTAATATCGGATTCAATATCGGTTTTTCAATATCGGTTCTAATATCGGATTCAATATCGGTTTTTCAATATCGGTTCTAATATCGGATTCAATATCGGTTTTTCAATATCGGTTTTTCAATATCGGTTTTTCAATATCAGTTTTTCAATATTTGTTTTTCAATATCGGTTTTTGAATATCGGTTCTAATATCGGATTCAGTATCGGTTTTTGAATATCGGTTCTAATATCGAATTAAATATCGGTTTTTCAATATCGGTTTTTCAATATCGGTTTTTCAATATCGGTTTTTCAATATTTGTTTTTCAATATCGGTTTTTCAATATCGGTCCTAATATCGGATTCAATATCGGTTTTTCAATATCGGTTTTTCAATATCAGTTTTTCAATATTTGTTTTTCAATATCGGATTTTGAATATCTGTTCTAATATCGGATTCAATATCGGTTTTTCAATATCGGTTCTAATATCGGATTCAATATCGGTTTTTCAATATCGGTTTTTCAATATCGGTTTTTCAATATCAGTTTTTCAATATTTGTTTTTCAATATCGGTTTTTGAATATCGGTTCTAATATCGGATTCAGTATCGGTTTTTGAATATCGGTTCTAATATCGAATTAAATATCGGTTTTTCAATATCGGTTTTTCAATATCGGTTTTTCAATATCGGTTTTTCAATATCGGTTTTTCAATATTTGTTTTTCAATATCGGTTTTTCAATATCGGTCCTAATATCGGATTCAATATCGGTTTTTCAATATCGGTTTTTCAATATCGGTTTTTCAATATCGGTTTTTCAATATCAGTTTTTCAATATTTGTTTTTCAATATCGGTTTTTGAATATCGGTTCTAATATCGGATTCAATATCGGTTTTTCAATATCGGTTTTGCAATATCAGTTTTTCGATATAGGTTTTTCAATATCGGTTTTTCAATATCGGTTTTTCAATATCGGTTCTAATATCGGATTCAACATCGGTTTTTGATTATCGGTTCTAATATCGGATTCAATATCGGTTTTGCAATATCGGTTTTTCAATATCGGTTTTGCAATATCAGTTTTTCGATATAGGTTTTTCAATATCGGTTTTTCAATATCGGTTCTAATATCGGATTTAACATCGGTTTTTGAATATCGGTTCTAATATCGGATTCAACATCGGTTTTTGAATATCGGTTCTAATATCGGATTCAATATCGGTTTTGCAATATCAGTTTTTCGATATAGGTTTTTCAATATCGGTTTTTCAATATCGGTTTTTCAATATCGGTTCTAATATCGGATTCAATATCGGTTTTTCAATTACGGTTATGCAATATCAGTTTTTCGATATAGGTTTTTCAATATCGGTTTTTCAATATCGGTTTTGAATATCGGTTCTAATATCGGATTCGACATCGGTTTTTGAATATCGGTTCTAATATCGGATTCAATATCGGTTTTTCAATATCGGTTTTTCAATATCGGTTTTGCAATATCAGTTTTTCGATATAGGTTTTTCAATATCGGTTTTTGAATATCGGTTCTAATATCGGATTCAATATCGGTTTTTGAATATCGGTTCTAATATCGGATTCAATATCGGTTTTTGAATATCGGTTCTAATATCGGATTCAATATCGGTTTTTGAATATCGGTTCTAATATCGGATTCAATATCGGTTTTTCAATATCGGTTTTGCAATATCAGTTTTTCGATATCAGTTTTTCAATATCGGTTTTTCAATATCGGTTCTAATATCGGATTCAATATCGGTTTTTCAATATCGGTTTTTCAATATCGGTTTTTCAATATCGGTTTTTCAATATCAGTTTTTCAATATTTGTTTTTCAATATGTGTTTTTCGTTATCGGTTTTTCAATATCGGTTTTTCAATATCGGTCCTAATATCGGATTCAATATCGGTTTTTCAATATCGGTTTTTCAATATCGGTTTTTCAATATCAGTTTTTCAATATTTGTTTTTCAATATCAGTTTTTGAATATCGGTTCTAATATCGGATTCAACATCGGTTTTTGAATATCGGTTCTAATATCGGATTCAACATCGGTTTCTCAATATCGGTTTTGCAATATCAGTTTTTCGATATAGGTTTTTCGATATAGGTTTTTGAATATCGGTTTTTGAATATCGGTTCTAATATCGGATTCAATATCGGTTTTTGAATATCGGTTCTAATATCGGATTCAATATCGGTTTTTCAATATCGGTTATGCAATATCAGTTTTTCGATATAGGTTTTTCAATATCGGTTTTTCAATATCGGTTCTAATATCGGATTCAATATCGGTTTTTCAATATCGGTTTTGCAATATCAGTTTTTCGATATAGGTTTTTCAATATCGGTTTTTCAATATCGGTTCTAATATCGGATTCAATATCGGTTTTTCAATATCGGTTTTGGAATATCAGTTTTTCGATATAGGTTTTTCAATATCGGTTTTTGAATATCGGTTCTAATATCGGATTCAATATCGGTTTTTGAATATCGGTTCTAATATCGGATTCAATATCGGTTTTGCAATATCGGTTTTTCAATATCGGTTTTGCAATATCAGTTTTTCGATATAGGTTTTTCAATATCGGTTTTTCAATATCGGTTCTAATATCGGATTCAACATCGGTTTTTGAATATCGGTTCTAATATCGGATTCAATATCGGTTTTGCAATATCAGTTTTTCGATATCGGTTTTGCAATATCAGTTTTTCGATATAGGTTTTTCAATATCGGTTCTAATATCGGATTCAATATCGGGTTTTCAATATCAGTTTTTCAATATTTGGTTTTCAATATCGGTTTTTGAGTATCGGTTCTAATATCGGATTCAGTATCGGTTTTTCAATATCGGTTCTAATATCGGATTCAATATCGGTTTTTCAATATTGGTTTTGGAATATCAGTTTTTCGATATAGGTTTTTCAATATCGGTTTTTGAATATCGGTTCTAATATCGGATTCAATATCGGTTTTGCAATATCAGTTTTTCGATATAGGTTTTTCAATATCGGTTTTTCAATATCGGTTTTTCAATATCGGTTCTAATATCGGATTCAATATCGGTTTTGCAATATCAGTTTTTCGATATAGGTTTTTCAATATCGGTTTTTCAATATCGGTTTTTCAATATCGGTTCTAATATCGGATTCAATATCGGTTTTTCAATTACGGTTTTGCAATATCAGTTTTTCGATATAGGTTTTTGAATATCGGTTTTTGAGTATCGGTTCTAATATCGGATTCGACATCGGTTTTTGAATATCGGTTCTAATATCGGATTCAATATCGGTTTTTCAATATCGGTTTTGCAATATCAGTTTTCGATATAGGTTTTTCAATATCGGTTTTTGAATATCGGTTCTAATATCGGATTCAATATCGGTTTTTGAATATCGGTTCTAATATCGGATTCAATATCGGTTCTAATATCGGATTCAATATCGGTTTTTCAATATCGGTTCTAATATCGGATTCAATATCGGTTTTTCAATATCGGTTTTTCAATATCGGTTTTTCAATATCGGTTTTTCAATATCAGTTTTTCAATATTTGTTTTTCAATATCGGTTTTTGAATATCGGTTCTAATATCGGATTCAGTATCGGTTTTTGAATATCGGTTCTAATATCGAATTAAATATCGGTTTTTCAATATCGGTTTTTCAATATCGGTTTTTCAATATTTGTTTTTCAATATCGGTTTTTCAATATCGGTCCTAATTTCGGATTCAGTATCGGTTTTTCAATATCGGTTTTTCAATATCGGTTTTTCAATATCGGTTTTTCAATATCAGTTTTTCAATATTTGTTTTTCAATATCGGTTTTTGAATATCGGTTCTAATATCGGATTCAATATCGGTTTTTCAATATCGGTTTTTCAATATCGGTTTTGCAATATCGGTTTTTCAATATCGGTTTTGCAATATCAGTTTTTCGATATAGGTTTTTCAATATCGGTTTTTCAATATCGGTTCTAATATCGGATTTAACATCGGTTTTTGAATATCGGTTCTAATATCGGATTCAACATCGGTTTTTGAATATCGGTTCTAATATCGGATTCAATATCGGTTTTGCAATATCAGTTTTTCGATATAGGTTTTTCAATATCGGTTTTTCAATATCGGTTTTTCAATATCGGTTCTAATATCGGATTCAATATCGGTTTTTCAATTACGGTTTTACAATATCAGTTTTTCGATATAGGTTTTTCAATATCGGTTTTTCAATATCGGTTTTTGAATATCGGTTCTAATATCGGATTCAATATCGGTTTTTGAATATCGGTTCTAATATCGGATTCAATATCGGTTTTTGAATATCGGTTCTAATATCGGATTCAATATCGGTTTTGCAATATCGGTTTTTCAATATCGGTTTTGCAATATCAGTTTTTCGATATAGGTTTTTCAATATCGGTTCTAATATCGGATTCAATATCGGGTTTTCAATATCAGTTTTTCAATATTTGGTTTTCAATATCGGTTTTTGAGTATCGGTTCTAATATCGGATTCAGTATCGGTTTTTCAATATCGGTTCTAATATCGGATTCAATATCGGTTTTTCAATATCGGTTATGCAATATCAGTTTTTCGATATAGGTTTTTCAATATCGGTTTTTCAATATCGGTTCTAATATCGGATTCAATATCGGTTTTTCAATATCGGTTTTGCAATATCAGTTTTTCGATATAGGTTTTTCAATATCGGTTTTTCAATATCGGTTCTAATATCGGATTCAATATCGGTTTTTCAATATCGGTTTTGGAATATCAGTTTTTCGATATAGGTTTTTCAATATCGGTTTTTGAATATCGGTTCTAATATCGGATTCAATATCGGTTTTTGAATATCGGTTCTAATATCGGATTCAATATCGGTTTTGCAATATCGGTTTTTCAATATCGGTTTTGCAATATCAGTTTTTCGATATAGGTTTTTCAATATCGGTTTTTCAATATCGGTTCTAATATCGGATTCAACATCGGTTTTTGAATATCGGTTCTAATATCGGATTCAGTATCGGTTTTTCAATATCGGTTCTAATATCGGATTCAATATCGGTTTTTCAATATTGGTTTTGGAATATCAGTTTTTCGATATAGGTTTTTCAATATCGGTTTTTGAATATCGGTTCTAATATCGGATTCAATATCGGTTTTGCAATATCAGTTTTTCGATATAGGTTTTTCAATATCGGTTTTTCAATATCGGTTTTTGAATATCGGTTCTAATATCGGATTCAATATCGGTTTTTGAATATCGGTTCTAATATCGGATTCAATATCGGTTTTTGAATATCGGTTCTAATATCGGATTCAATATCGGTTTTTCAATATCGGTTATGCAATATCAGTTTTTCGATATAGGTTTTTCAATATCGGTTTTTCAATATCGGTTCTAATATCGGATTCAATATCGGTTTTTCAATATCGGTTTTGCAATATCAGTTTTTCGATATAGGTTTTTCAATATCGGTTTTTCAATATCGGTTCTAATATCGGATTCAATATCGGTTTTTCAATATCGGTTTTGGAATATCAGTTTTTCGATATAGGTTTTTCAATATCGGTTTTTGAATATCGGTTCTAATATCGGATTCAATATCGGTTTTGCAATATCGGTTTTTCAATATCGGTTTTGCAATATAAGTTTTTCGATATAGGTTTTTCAATATCGGTTTTTCAATATCGGTTCTAATATCGGATTCAATATCGGTTTTTCAATATCGGTTTTGCAATATCAGTTTTTCGATATAGGTTTTTGAATATCGGTTTTTGAATATCGGTTCTAATATCGGATTCAATATCGGTTTTTGAATATCGGTTCTAATATCGGATTCAATATCGGTTTTTCAATATCGGTTTTGCAATATCAGTTTTCGATATAGGTTTTTCAATATCGGTTTTTGAATATCGGTTCTAATATCGGATTCAATATCGGTTTTTGAATATCGGTTCTAATATCGGATTCAATATCGGTTTTGCAATATCAGTTTTTCAATATCAGTTTTTCAATATTTGTTTTTCAATATCGGTTTTTGAATATCTGTTCTAATATCGGATTCAATATCGGTTTTTCAATATCGGTTCTAATATCGGATTCAATATCGGTTTTTCAATATCGGTTTTTCAATATCGGTTTTTCAATATCAGTTTTTCAATATTTGTTTTTCAATATCGGTTTTTGAATATCGGTTCTAATATCGGATTCAGTATCGGTTTTTGAATATCGGTTCTAATATCGAATTAAATATCGGTTTTTCAATATCGGTTTTTCAATATCGGTTTTTCAATATCGGTTTTTCAATATCGGTTTTTCAATATTTGTTTTTCAATATCGGTTTTTCAATATCGGTCCTAATATCGGATTCAATATCGGTTTTTCAATATCGGTTTTTCAATATCGGTTTTTCAATATCGGTTTTTCAATATCAGTTTTTCAATATTTGTTTTTCAATATCGGTTTTTGAATATCGGTTCTAATATCGGATTCAATATCGGTTTTTCAATATCGGTTTTGCAATATCAGTTTTTCGATATAGGTTTTTCAATATCGGTTTTTCAATATCGGTTTTTCAATATCGGTTCTAATATCGGATTCAACATCGGTTTTTGATTATCGGTTCTAATATCGGATTCAATATCGGTTTTGCAATATCGGTTTTTCAATATCGGTTTTGCAATATCAGTTTTTCGATATAGGTTTTTCAATATCGGTTTTTCAATATCGGTTCTAATATCGGATTTAACATCGGTTTTTGAATATCGGTTCTAATATCGGATTCAACATCGGTTTTTGAATATCGGTTCTAATATCGGATTCAATATCGGTTTTGCAATATCAGTTTTTCGATATAGGTTTTTCAATATCGGTTTTTCAATATCGGTTTTTCAATATCGGTTCTAATATCGCATTCAATATCGGTTTTTCAATTACGGTTTTGCAATATCAGTTTTCGATATAGGTTTTTCAATATCGGTTTTTCAATATCGGTTTTTGAATATCGGTTCTAATATCGGATTCGACAACGGTTTTTGAATATCGGTTCTAATATCGGATTCAATATCGGTTTTTCAATATCGGTTTTTCAATATCGGTTTTGCAATATCAGTTTTTCGATATAGGTTTTTCAATATCGGTTTTTGAATATCGGTTCTAATATCGGATTCAATATCGGTTTTTGAATATCGGTTCTAATATCGGATTCAATATCGGTTTTTGAATATCGGTTCTAATATCGGATTCAATATCGGTTTTTGAATATCGGTTCTAATATCGGATTCAATATCGGTTTTTCAATATCGGTATTTCAATATCGGTTTTGCAATATCAGTTTTTCGATATAGGTTTTTCAATATCGGTTTTTCAATATCGGTTCTAATATCGGATTCAATATCGGTTTTTCAATATCGGTATTTCAATATCGGTTTTGCAATATCAGTTTTTCGATATAGGTTTTTCAATATCGGTTTTTGAATATCGGTTCTAATATCGGATTCAATATCGGTTTTTGAATATCGGTTCTAATATCGGATTCAACATCGGTTTTTGAATATCGGTTCTAATATCGGATTCAATATCGGTTTTGCAATATCAGTTTTTCGATATAGGTTTTTCAATATCGGTTTTTCAATATCGGTTCTAATATCGGATTCAATATCGGTTTTTCAATTACGGTTTTGCAATATCAGTTTTTCGATATAGGTTTTTCAATATCGGTTTTTCAATATCGGTTTTTGAATATCGGTTCTAATATCGGATTCAATATCGGTTCTAATATCGGATTCAATATCGGTTTTTGAATATCGGTTCTAATATCGGATTCAATATCGGTTTTTGAATATCGGTTCTAATATCGGATTCAATATCGGTTTTTCAATATCGGTTTTGCAATATCAGTTTTTCGATATCAGTTTTTCAATATCGGTTTTTCAATATCGGTTCTAATATCGGATTCAATATCGGTTTTTCAATATCGGTTTTTCAATATCGGTTTTTCAATATCGGTTTTTCAATATCAGTTTTTCAATATTTGTTTTTCAATATGTGTTTTTCGTTATCGGTTTTTCAATATCGGTTTTTCAATATCGGTCCTAATATCGGATTCAATATCGGTTTTTCAATATCGGTTTTTCAATATCGGTTTTTCAATATCAGTTTTTCAATATTTGTTTTTCAATATCGGTTTTTGAATATCGGTTCTAATATCGGATTCAACATCGGTTTTTGAATATCGGTTCTAATATCGGATTCAACATCGGTTTTTCAATATCGGTTTTGCAATATCAGTTTTTCGATATAGGTTTTTGAATATCGGTTTTTGAATATCGGTTCTAATATCGGATTCAATATCGGTTTTTGAATATCGGTTCTAATATCGGATTCAATATCGGTTTTTGAATATCGGTTCTAATATCGGATTCAATATCGGTTTTGCAATATCGGTTTTTCAATATCGGTTTTGCAATATCAGTTTTTCGATATAGGTTTTTCAATATCGGTTCTAATATCGGATTCAATATCTGTTTTTCAATATCGGTTTTGCAATATCAGTTTTTCGATATAGGTTTTTGAATATCGGTTTTTGAATATCGGTTCTAATATCGCATTCAATATCGGTTTTTGAATATCGGTTCTAATATCGGATTCAATATCGGTTTTTCAATATCGGTTTTGCAATATCAGTTTTTCGATATAGGTTTTTCAATGTCGGTTTTTCAATATCGGTTCTAATATCGGATTCAATATCGGTTTTTCAATATCGGTTTTGCAATATCAGTTTTTCGATATAGGTTTTTCAATATCGGTTTTTCAATATCGGTTCTAATATCGGATTCAATATCGGTTTTTCAATATCGGTTTTGCAATATCAGTTTTTCGATATAGGTTTTTCAATATCGGTTTTTGAATATCGGTTCTAATATCGCATTCAATATCGGTTTTTGAATATCGGTTCTAATATCGGATTCAATATCGGTTTTTCAATATCGGTTTTGCAATATCAGTTTTTCGATATAGGTTTTTCAATGTCGGTTTTTCAATATCGGTTCTAATATCGGATTCAATATCGGTTTTTCAATATCGGTTTTGCAATATCAGTTTTTCGATATAGGTTTTTCAATATCGGTTTTTCAATATCGGTTCTAATATCGGATTCAATATCGGTTTTTCAATATCGGTTTTGGAATATCAGTTTTTCGATATAGGTTTTTCAATATCGGTTTTTGAATATCGGTTCTAATATCGGATTCAACATCGGTTTTTGAATATCGGTTCTAATATCGGATTCAACATCGGTTTTTGAATATCGGTTCTAATGTCGGATTCAATATCGGTTTTGCAATATCAGTTTTTCGATATAGGTTTTTCAATATCGGTTTTTCAATATCGGTTTTTCAATATCGGTTCTAATATCGGATTCAATATCGGTTTTTCAATATCGGTTTTTGAATATCGGTTCTAATATCGGATTCGACATCGGTTTTTGAATATCGGTTCTAATATCGGATTCAATATCGGTTTTTCAATATCGGTATTTCAATATCGGTTTTGCAATATCAGTTTTTCGATATAGGTTTTTCAATATCGGTTTTTGAATATCGGTTCTAATATCGGATTCAATATCGGTTTTTGAATATCGGTTCTAATATCGGATTCAACATCGGTTTTTGAATATCGGTTCTAATATCGGATTCAATATCGGTTTTGCAATATCAGTTTTTCGATATAGGTTTTTCAATATCGGTTTTTCAATATCGGTTCTAATATCGGATTCAATATCGGTTTTTCAATTACGGTTTTGCAATATCAGTTTTTCGATATAGGTTTTTCAATATCGGTTTTTCAATATCGGTTTTTGAATATCGGTTCTAATATCGGATTCAATATCGGTTCTAATATCGGATTCAATATCGGTTTTTGAATATCGGTTCTAATATCGGATTCAATATCGGTTTTTGAATATCGGTTCTAATATCGGATTCAATATCGGTTTTTCAATATCGGTTTTGCAATATCAGTTTTTCGATATCAGTTTTTCAATATCGGTTTTTCAATATCGGTTCTAATATCGGATTCAATATCGGTTTTTCAATATCGGTTTTGGAATATCAGTTTTTCGATATAGGTTTTTCAATATCGGTTTTTGAATATCGGTTCTAATATCGGATTCAATATCGGTTTTTGAATATCGGTTCTAATATCGGATTCAACATCGGTTTTTGAATATCGGTTCTAATATCGGATTCAACATCGGTTTTTGAATATCGGTTCTAATGTCGGATTCAATATCGGTTTTGCAATATCAGTTTTTCGATATAGGTTTTTCAATATCGGTTTTTCAATATCGGTTTTTCAATATCGGTTTTGCAATATCAGTTTTTCGATATCAGTTTTTCAATATCGGTTTTTCAATATCGGTTCTAATATCGGATTCAATATCGGTTTTTGAATATCGGTTCTAATATCGGATTCAACATCGGTTTTTGAATATCGGTTCTAATATCGGATTCAATATCGGTTTTGCGATATCAGTTTTTCGATATAGGTTTTTCAATATCGGTTTTTCAATATCGGTTCTAATATCGGATTCAATATCGGTTTTTCAATTACGGTTTTGCAATATCAGTTTTTCGATATAGGTTTTTCAATATCGGTTTTTCAATATCGGTTTTTGAATATCGGTTCTAATATCGGATTCAATATCGGTTTTTGAATATCGGTTCTAATATCGGATTCAATATCGGTTTTTGAATATCGGTTCTAATATCGGATTCAATATCGGTTTTTCAATATCGGTTTTGCAATATCAGTTTTTCGATATCAGTTTTTCAATATCGGTTTTTCAATATCGGTTCTAATATCGGATTCAATATCGGTTTTTCAATATCGGTTTTTCAATATCGGTTTTTCAATATCGGTTTTTCAATATCAGTTTTTCAATATTTGTTTTTCAATATCGGTTTTTGAATATCGGTTCTAATATCGGATTCAATATCGGTTTTTCAATATCGGTTTTGCAATATCAGTTTTTCGATATAGGTTTTTCAATATCGGTTTTTCAATATCGGTTTTTGAATATCGGTTCTAATATCGGATTCAATATCGGTTTTTGAATATCGGTTCTAATATCGGATTCAATATCGGTTTTTCAATATCGGTTTTGCAATATCAGTTTTTCGATATCAGTTTTTCAATATCGGTTTTTCAATATCGGTTCTAATATCGGATTCAATATCGGTTTTTGAATATCGGTTCTAATATCGGATTCAACATCGGTTTTTGAATATCGGTTCTAATATCGGATTCAATATCGGTTTTGCAATATCAGTTTTTCGATATAGGTTTTTCAATATCGGTTTTTCAATATCGGTTTTTCAATATCGGTTCTAATATCGGATTCAATATCGGTTTTTCAATTACGGTTTTGCAATATCAGTTTTTCGATATAGGTTTTTCAATATCGGTTTTTCAATATCGGTTTTTGAATATCGGTTCTAATATCGGATTCAATATCGGTTTTTGAATATCGGTTCTAATATCGGATTCAATATCGGTTTTTGAATATCGGTTCTAATATCGGATTCAATATCGGTTTTTGAATATCGGTTCTAATATCGGATTCAATATCGGTTTTTCAATATCGGTTTTGCAATATCAGTTTTTCGATATAGGTTTTTCAATATCGGTTCTAATATCGGATTCAATATCGGTTTTTCAATATCGGTTTTGCAATATCAGTTTTTCGATATAGGTTTTTGAATATCGGTTTTTGAATATCGGTTCTAATATCGCATTCAATATCGGTTTTTGAATATCGGTTCTAATATCGGATTCAATATCGGTTTTTCAATATCGGTTTTGCAATATCAGTTTTTCGATATAGGTTTTTCAATGTCGGTTTTTCAATATCGGTTCTAATATCGGATTCAATATCGGTTTTTCAATATCGGTTTTGCAATATCAGTTTTTCGATATAGGTTTTTCAATATCGGTTTTTCAATATCGGTTCTAATATCGGATTCAATATCGGTTTTTCAATATCGGTTTTGCAATATCAGTTTTTCGATATAGGTTTTTCAATATCGGTTTTTGAATATCGGTTCTAATATCGCATTCAATATCGGTTTTTGAATATCGATTCTAATATCGGATTCAATATCGGTTTTTCAATATCGGTTTTGCAATATCAGTTTTTCGATATAGGTTTTTCAATGTCGGTTTTTCAATATCGGTTCTAATATCGGATTCAATATCGGTTTTTCAATATCGGTTTTGCAATATCAGTTTTTCGATATAGGTTTTTCAATATCGGTTTTTCAATATCGGTTCTAATATCGGATTCAATATCGGTTTTTCAATATCGGTTTTGGAATATCAGTTTTTCGATATAGGTTTTTTCAATTCGGTTTTTGAATATCGGTTCTAATATCGGATTCAATATCGGTTTTTGAATATCGGTTCTAATATCGGATTCAACATCGGTTTTTGAATATCGGTTCTAATATCGGATTCAACATCGGTTTTTGAATATCGGTTCTAATGTCGGATTCAATATCGGTTTTGCAATATCAGTTTTTCGATATAGGTTTTTCAATATCGGTTTTTCAATATCGGTTTTTCAATATCGGTTCTAATATCGGATTCAATATCGGTTTTTCAATATCGGTTTTTGAATATCGGTTCTAATATCGGATTCGACATCGGTTTTTGAATATCGGTTCTAATATCGGATTCAATATCGGTTTTTCAATATCGGTATTTCAATATCGGTTTTGCAATATCAGTTTTTCGATATAGGTTTTTCAATATCGGTTTTTCAATATCGGTTCTAATATCGGATTCAATATCGGTTATTCAATATCGGTATTTCAATATCGGTTTTGCAATATCAGTTTTTCGATATAGGTTTTTCAATATCGGTTTTTGAATATCGGTTCTAATATCGGATTCAATATCGGTTTTTGAATATCGGTTCTAATATCGGATTCAACATCGGTTTTTGAATATCGGTTCTAATATCGGATTCAATATCGGTTTTGCAATATCAGTTTTTCGATATAGGTTTTTCAATATCGGTTTTTCAATATCGGTTCTAATATCGGATTCAATATCGGTTTTTCAATTACGGTTTTGCAATATCAGTTTTTCGATATAGGTTTTTCAATATCGGTTTTTCAATATCGGTTTTTGAATATCGGTTCTAATATCGGATTCAATATCGGTTCTAATATCGGATTCAATATCGGTTTTTGAATATCGGTTCTAATATCGGATTCAATATCGGTTTTTGAATATCGGTTCTAATATCGGATTCAATATCGGTTTTTCAATATCGGTTTTGCAATATCAGTTTTTCGATATCAGTTTTTCAATATCGGTTTTTCAATATCGGTTCTAATATCGGATTCAATATCGGTTTTTCAATATCGGTTTTTCAATATCGGTTTTTCAATATCGGTTTTTCAATATCAGTTTTTCAATATTTGTTTTTCAATATGTGTTTTTCGTTATCGGTTTTTCAATATCGGTTTTTCAATATCGGTCCTAATATCGGATTCAATATCGGTTTTTCAATATCGGTTTTTCAATATCGGTTTTTTAATATCAGTTTTTCAATATTTGTTTTTCAATATCGGTTTTTGAATATCGGTTCTAATATCGGATTCAATATCGGTTTTTGAATATCGGTTCTAATATCGGATTCAATATCGGTTTTTCAATATCGGTTTTGCAATATCAGTTTTTCGATATCAGTTTTTCAATATCGGTTTTTCAATATCGGTTCTAATATCGGATTCAATATCGGTTTTTCAATATCGGTTTTTCAATATCGGTTTTTCAATATCGGTTTTTCAATATCAGTTTTTCAATATTTGATTTTCAATATGTGTTTTTCGTTATCGGTTTTTCAATATCGGTTTTTCAATATCGGTCCTAATATCGGATTCAATATCGGTTTTTCAATATCGGTTTTTCAATATCGGTTTTTCAATATCAGTTTTTCAATATTTGTTTTTCAATATCGGTTTTTGAATATCGGTTCTAATATCGGATTCAACATCGGTTTTTGAATATCGGTTCTAATATCGGATTCAACATCGGTTTTTCAATATCGGTTTTGCAATATCAGTTTTTCGATATAGGTTTTTGAATATCGGTTTTTGAATATCGGTTCTAATATCGGATTCAGTATCGGTTTTTGAATATCGGTTCTAATATCGAATTAAATATCGGTTTTTCAATATCGGTTTTTCAATATCGGTTTTTCAATATCGGTTTTTCAATATCGGTTTTTCAATATTTGTTTTTCAATATCGGTTTTTCAATATCGGTCCTAATATCGGATTCAATATCGGTTTTTCAATATCGGTTTTTCAATATCGGTTTTTCAATATCGGTTTTTCAATATCAGTTTTTCAATATTTGTTTTTCAATATCGGTTTTTGAATATCGGTTCTAATATCGGATTCAATATCGGTTTTTCAATATCGGTTTTGCAATATCAGTTTTTCGATATAGGTTTTTCAATATCGGTTTTTCAATATCGGTTTTTCAATATCGGTTCTAATATCGGATTCAACATCGGTTTTTGATTATCGGTTCTAATATCGGATTCAATATCGGTTTTGCAATATCGGTTTTTCAATATCGGTTTTGCAATATCAGTTTTTCGATATAGGTTTTTCAATATCGGTTTTTCAATATCGGTTCTAATATCGGATTTAACATCGGTTTTTGAATATCGGTTCTAATATCGGATTCAACATCGGTTTTTGAATATCGGTTCTAATATCGGATTCAATATCGGTTTTGCAATATCAGTTTTTCGATATAGGTTTTTCAATATCGGTTTTTCAATATCGGTTTTTCAATATCGGTTCTAATATCGCATTCAATATCGGTTTTTCAATTACGGTTTTGCAATATCAGTTTTTCGATATAGGTTTTTCAATATCGGTTTTTCAATATCGGTTTTTGAATATCGGTTCTAATATCGGATTCGACATCGGTTTTTGAATATCGGTTCTAATATCGGATTCAATATCGGTTTTTCAATATCGGTTTTTCAATATCGGTTTTGCAATATCAGTTTTTCGATATAGGTTTTTCAATATCGGTTTTTGAATATCGGTTCTAATATCGGATTCAATATCGGTTTTTGAATATCGGTTCTAATATCGGATTCAATATCGGTTTTTGAATATCGGTTCTAATATCGGATTCAATATCGGTTTTTGAATATCGGTTCTAATATCGGATTCAATATCGGTTTTTCAATATCGGTTTTGCAATATCAGTTTTTCGATATCAGTTTTTCAATATCGGTTTTTCAATATCGGTTCTAATATCGGATTCAATATCGGTTTTTCAATATCGGTTTTTCAATATCGGTTTTTCAATATCGGTTTTTCAATATCAGTTTTTCAATATTTGTTTTTCAATATGTGTTCTTCGTTATCGGTTTTTCAATATCGGTTTTTCAATATCGGTCCTAATATCGGATTCAATATCGGTTTTTCAATATCGGTTTTTCAATATCGGTTTTTCAATATCAGTTTTTCAATATTTGTTTTTCAATATCAGTTTTTGAATATCGGTTCTAATATCGGATTCAACATCGGTTTTTGAATATCGGTTCTAATATCGGATTCAACATCGGTTTCTCAATATCGGTTTTGCAATATCAGTTTTTCGATATAGGTTTTTCGATATAGGTTTTTGAATATCGGTTTTTGAATATCGGTTCTAATATCGGATTCAATATCGGTTTTTCAATATCGGTTATGCAATATCAGTTTTTCGATATAGGTTTTTCAATATCGGTTTTTCAATATCGGTTCTAATATCGGATTCAATATCGGTTTTTCAATATCGGTTTTGCAATATCAGTTTTTCGATATAGGTTTTTCAATATCGGTTTTTCAATATCGGTTTTTCAATATCGGTTCTAATATCGGATTCAATATCGGTTTTTCAATATCGGTTTTGGAATATCAGTTTTTCGATATAGGTTTTTCAATATCGGTTTTTGAATATCGGTTCTAATATCGGATTCAATATCGGTTTTTGAATATCGGTTCTAATATCGGATCAATATCGGTTTTGCAATATCGGTTTTTCAATATCGGTTTTGCAATATCAGTTTTTCGATATAGGTTTTTCAATATCGGTTTTTCAATATCGGTTCTAATATCGGATTCAACATCGGTTTTTGAATATCGGTTCTAATATCGGATTCAATATCGGTTTTGCAATATCAGTTTTTCGATATCGGTTTTGCAATATCAGTTTTTCGATATAGGTTTTTCAATATCGGTTCTTAATATCGGATTCAATATCGGGTTTTCAATATCAGTTTTTCAATATTTGGTTTTCAATATCGGTTTTTGAGTATCGGTTCTAATATCGGATTCAGTATCGGTTTTTCAATATCGGTTCTAATATCGGATTCAATATCGGTTTTTCAATATTGGTTTTGGAATATCAGTTTTTCGATATAGGTTTTTCAATATCGGTTTTTGAATATCGGTTCTAATATCGGATTCAATATCGGTTTTGCAATATCAGTTTTTCGATATAGGTTTTTCAATATCGGTTTTTCAATATCGGTTTTTCAATATCGGTTCTAATATCGGATTCAATATCGGTTTTTCAATTACGGTTTTGCAATATCAGTTTTTCGATATAGGTTTTTGAATATCGGTTTTTGAGTATCGGTTCTAATATCGGATTCGACATCGGTTTTTGAATATCGGTTCTAATATCGGATTCAATATCGGTTTTTCAATATCGGTTTTGCAATATCAGTTTTCGATATAGGTTTTTCAATATCGGTTTTTGAATATCGGTTCTAATATCGGATTCAATATCGGTTTTTGAATATCGGTTCTAATATCGGATTCAATATCGGTTCTAATATCGGATTCAATATCGGTTTTTCAATATCGGTTCTAATATCGGATTCAATATCGGTTTTTCAATATCGGTTTTTCAATATCGGTTTTTCAATATCGGTTTTTCAATATCAGTTTTTCAATATTTGTTTTTCAATATCGGTTTTTGAATATCGGTTCTAATATCGGATTCAGTATCGGTTTTTGAATATCGGTTCTAATATCGAATTAAATATCGGTTTTTCAATATCGGTTTTTCAATATCGGTTTTTCAATATTTGTTTTTCAATATCGTTTTTCAATATCGGTCCTAATTTCGGATTCAGTATCGGTTTTTCAATATCGGTTTTTCAATATCGGTTTTTCAATATCGGTTTTTCAATATCAGTTTTTCAATATTTGTTTTTCAATATCGGTTTTTGAATATCGGTTCTAATATCGGATTCAATATCGGTTTTGCAATATCGGTTTTTCAATATCGGTTTTGCAATATCAGTTTTTCGATATAGGTTTTTCAATATCGGTTTTTCAATATCGGTTCTAATATCGGATTCAATATCGGTTTTGCAATATCAGTTTTTCGATATAGGTTTTTCAATATCGGTTCTAATATCGGATTCAATATCGGGTTTTCAATATCAGTTTTTCAATATTTGGTTTTCAATATCGGTTTTTGAGTATCGGTTCTAATATCGGATTCAGTATCGGTTTTTCAATATCGGTTCTAATATCGGATTCAATATCGGTTTTTCAATATTGGTTTTGGAATATCAGTTTTTCGATATAGGTTTTTCAATATCGGTTTTTGAATATCGGTTCTAATATCGGATTCAATATCGGTTTTGCAATATCAGTTTTTCGATATAGGTTTTTCAATATCGGTTTTTCAATATCGGTTTTTCAATATCGGTTCTAATATCGGATTCAATATCGGTTTTTCAATTACGGTTTTGCAATATCAGTTTTTCGATATAGGTTTTTGAATATCGGTTTTTGAGTATCGGTTCTAATATCGGATTCGACATCGGTTTTTGAATATCGGTTCTAATATCGGATTCAATATCGGTTTTTCAATATCGGTTTTGCAATATCAGTTTTCGATATAGGTTTTTCAATATCGGTTTTTGAATATCGGTTCTAATATCGGATTCAATATCGGTTTTTTGAATATCGGTTCTAATATCGGATTCAATATCGGTTCTTATCGGATTCAATATCGGTTCTAATATCGGATTCAATATCGGTTTTTCAATATCGGTTCTAATATCGGATTCAATATCGGTTTTTCAATATCGGTTTTTCAATATCGGTTTTTCAATATCGGTTTTTCAATATCAGTTTTTCAATATTTGTTTTTCAATATCGGTTTTTGAATATCGGTTCTAATATCGGATTCAGTATCGGTTTTTGAATATCGGTTCTAATATCGAATTAAATATCGGTTTTTCAATATCGGTTTTTCAATATCGGTTTTTCAATATTTGTTTTTCAATATCGGTTTTTCAATATCGGTCCTAATTTCGGATTCAGTATCGGTTTTTCAATATCGGTTTTTCAATATCGGTTTTTCAATATCGGTTTTTCAATATCAGTTTTTCAATATTTGTTTTTCAATATCGGTTTTTGAATATCGGTTCTAATATCGGATTCAATATCGGTTTTCAATATCGGTTTTTCAATATCGGTTTTGCAATATCGGTTTTTCAATATCGGTTTTGCAATATCAGTTTTTCGATATAGGTTTTTCAATATCGGTTTTTCAATATCGGTTCTAATATCGGATTTAACATCGGTTTTTGAATATCGGTTCTAATATCGGATTCAACATCGGTTTTTGAATATCGGTTCTAATATCGAATTAAATATCGGTTTTTCAATATCGGTTTTTCAATATCGGTTTTTCAATATCGGTTTTTCAATATCAGTTTTTCAATATTTGTTTTTGAATATCGGTTTTTGAATATCGGTTCTAATATCGGATTCAGTATCGGTTTTTGAATATCGGTTCTAATATCGAATTAAATATCGGTTTTTCAATATCGGTTTTTCAATATCGGTTTTTCAATATTTGTTTTTCAATATCGGTTTTTCAATATCGGTCCTAATTTCGGATTCAGTATCGGTTTTTCAATATCGGTTTTTCAATATCGGTTTTTCAATATCAGTTTTTCAATATTTGTTTTTCAATATCGGTTTTTGAATATCGGTTCTAATATCGGATTCAATATCGGTTTTTCAATATCGGTTTTTCAATATCGGTTTTGCAATATCGGTTTTTCAATATCGGTTTTGCAATATCAGTTTTTCGATATAGGTTTTTCAATATCGGTTTTTCAATATCGGTTCTAATATCGGATTTAACATCGGTTTTTGAATATCGGTTCTAATATCGGATTCAACATCGGTTTTTGAATATCGGTTCTAATATCGGATTCAATATCGGTTTTGCAATATCAGTTTTTCGATATAGGTTTTTCAATATCGGTTTTTCAATATCGGTTTTTCAATATCGGTTCTAATATCGGATTCAATATCGGTTTTTCAATTACGGTTTTGCAATATCAGTTTTTCGATATAGGTTTTTCAATATCGGTTTTTCAATATCGGTTTTTGAATATCGGTTCTAATATCGGATTCAATATCGGTTTTTGAATATCGGTTCTAATATCGGATTCAATATCGGTTTTTGAATATCGGTTCTAATATCGGATTCAATATCGGTTTTGCAATATCGGTTTTTCAATATCGGTTTTGCAATATCAGTTTTTCGATATAGGTTTTTCAATATCGGTTCTAATATCGGATTCAATATCGGGTTTTCAATATCAGTTTTTCAATATTTGGTTTTCAATATCGGTTTTTGAGTATCGGTTCTAATATCGGATTCAGTATCGGTTTTTCAATATCGGTTCTAATATCGGATTCAATATCGGTTTTTCAATATTGGTTTTGGAATATCAGTTTTTCGATATAGGTTTTTCAATATCGGTTTTTGAATATCGGTTCTAATATCGGATTCAATATCGGTTTTTGAATATCGGTTCTAATATCGGATTCAATATCGGTTTTGCAATATCAGTTTTTCGATATAGGTTTTTCAATATCGGTTTTTCAATATCGGTTTTTCAATATCGGTTCTAATATCGGATTCAATATCGGTTTTTCAATTACGGTTTTGCAATATCAGTTTTTCGATATAGGTTTTTGAATATCGGTTTTTGAATATCGGTTCTAATATCGGATTCGACATCGGTTTTTGAATATCGGTTCTAATATCGGATTCAATATCGGTTTTTCAATATCGATTTTGCAATATCAGTTTTCGATATAGGTTTTTCAATATCGGTTTTTGAATATCGGTTCTAATATCGGATTCAATATCGGTTTTTGAATATCGGTTCTAATATCGGATTCAATATCGGTTCTAATATCGGATTCAATATCGGTTTTTCAATATCGGTTCTAATATCGGATTCAATATCGGTTTTTCAATATCGGTTTTTCAATATCGGTTTTTCAATATCGGTTTTTCAATATCGGTTTTGCAATATAAGTTTTTCGATATAGGTTTTTCAATATCGGTTTTTCAATATCGGTTCTAATTTCGGATTTAACATCGGTTTTTGAATATCGGTTCTAATATCGGATTCAACATCGGTATTTGAATATCGGTTCTAATATCGGATTCAATATCGGTTTTGCAATATCAGTTTTTCGATATAGGTTTTTCAATATCGGTTTTTCAATATCGGTTTTTCAATATCGGTTCTAATATCGGATTCAATATCGGTTTTTCAATTACGGTTTTGCAATATCAGTTTTTCGATATAGGTTTTTCAATATCGGTTTTTGAATATCGGTTCTAATATCGGATTCGACATCGGTTTTTGAATATCGGTTCTAATATCGGATTCAATATCGGTTTTTCAATATCGGTTTTTCAATATCGGTTTTGCAATATCAGTTTTTCGATATAGGTTTTTCAATATCGGTTTTTGAATATCGGTTCTAATATCGGATTCAATATCGGTTTTTGAATATCGGTTCTAATATCGGATTCAACATCGGTTTTTGAATATCGGTTCTAATGTCGGATTCAATATCGGTTTTGCAATATCAGTTTTTCGATATAGGTTTTTCAATATCGGTTTTTGAATATCGGTTCTAATATCGGATTCAATATCGGTTTTTGAATATCGGTTCTAATATCGGATTCAATATCGGTTTTTGAATATCGGTTCTAATATCGGATTCAATATCGGTTTTTGAATATCGATTCTAATATCGGATTCAATATCGGTTTTTCAATATCGGTTTTGCAATATCAGTTTTTCGATATCAGTTTTTCAATATCGGTTTTTCAATATTGGTTCTAATATCGGATTCAATATCGGTTTTTCAATATCGGTTTTTCAATATCGGTTTTTCAATATCAGTTTTTCAATATTTGTTTTTCAATATGTGTTTTTCGTTATCGGTTTTTCAATATCGGTTTTTCAATATCGGTCCTAATATCGGATTCAATATCGGTTTTTCAATATCGGTTTTTCAATATCGGTTTTTCAATATCAGTTTTTCAATATTTGTTTTTCAATATCGGTTTTTGAATATCGGTTCTAATATCGGATTCAACATCGGTTTTTCAATATCGGTTCTAATATCGGATTCAACATCGGTTTTTCAATATCGGTTTTGCAATATCAGTTTTTCGATATAGGTTTTTCAATATCGGTTTTTGAATATCGGTTCTAATATCGGATTCAATATCGGTTTTTGAATATCGGTTCTAATATCGGATTCAATATCGGTTTTGCAATATCAGTTTTTCGATATAGGTTTTTCAATATCGGTTTTTCAATATCGGTTTTTCAATATCGGTTCTAATATCGGATTCAATATCGGTTTTTCAATTACGGTTTTGCAATATCAGTTTTTCGATATAGGTTTTTCAATATCGGTTTTTCAATATCGGTTCTAATTTCGGATTTAACATCGGTTTTTGAATATCGGTTCTAATATCGGATTCAACATCGGTATTTGAATATCGGTTCTAATATCGGATTCAATATCGGTTTTGCAATATCAGTTTTTCGATATAGGTTTTTCAATATCGGTTTTTCAATATCGGTTTTTCAATATCGGTTCTAATATCGGATTCAATATCGGTTTTTCAATTACGGTTTTGCAATATCAGTTTTTCGATATAGGTTTTTCAATATCGGTTTTTCAATATCGGTTTTTGAATATCGGTTCTAATATCGGATTCGACATCGGTTTTTGAATATCGGTTCTAATATCGGATTCAATATCGGTTTTTCAATATCGGTTTTTCAATATCGGTTTTGCAATATCAGTTTTTCGATATAGGTTTTTCAATATCGGTTTTTGAATATCGGTTCTAATATCGGATTCAATATCGGTTTTTGAATATCGGTTCTAATATCGGATTCAACATCGGTTTTTGAATATCGGTTCTAATGTCGGATTCAATATCGGTTTTGCAATATCAGTTTTTCGATATAGGTTTTTCAATATCGGTTTTTCAATATCGGTTCTAATATCGGATTCAATATCGGTTTTTGAATATCGGTTCTAATATCGGATTCAATATCGGTTTTTGAATATCGGTTCTAATATCGGATTCAATATCGGTTTTTGAATATCGATTCTAATATCGGATTCAATATCGGTTTTTCAATATCGGTTTTGCAATATCAGTTTTTCGATATCAGTTTTTCAATATCGGTTTTTCAATATTGGTTCTAATATCGGATTCAATATCGGTTTTTCAATATCGGTTTTTCAATATCGGTTTTTCAATATCAGTTTTTCAATATTTGTTTTTCAATATGTGTTTTTCGTTATCGGTTTTTCAATATTGGTTTTTCAATATCGGTCCTAATATCGGATTCAATATCGGTTTTTCAATATCGGTTTTTCAATATCGGTTTTTCAATATCAGTTTTTCAATATTTGTTTTTCAATATCGGTTTTTGAATATCGGTTCTAATATCGGATTCAACATCGGTTTTTCAATATCGGTTCTAATATCGGATTCAACATCGGTTTTTCAATATCGGTTTTGCAATATCAGTTTTTCGATATAGGTTTTTCAATATCGGTTTTTGAATATCGGTTCTAATATCGGATTCAATATCGGTTTTTGAATATCGGTTCTAATATCGGATTCAATATCGGTTTTGCAATATCAGTTTTTCGATATAGGTTTTTCAATATCGGTTTTTCAATATCGGTTTTTCAATATCGGTTCTAATATCGGATTCAATATCGGTTTTTCAATTACGGTTTTGCAATATCAGTTTTTCGATATAGGTTTTTGAATATCGGTTTTTGAATATCGGTTCTAATATCGGATTCGACATCGGTTTTTGAATATCGGTTCTAATATCGGATTCAATATCGGTTTTTCAATATCGGTTTTGCAATATCAGTTTTCGATATAGGTTTTTCAATATCGGTTTTTGAATATCGGTTCTAATATCGGATTCAATATCGGTTTTTGAATATCGGTTCTAATATCGGATTCAATATCGGTTCTAATATCGGATTCAATATCGGTTCTAATATCGGATTCAATATCGGTTTTTCAATATCGGTTCTAATATCGGATTCAATATCGGTTTTTCAATATCGGTTTTTCAATATCGGTTTTTCAATATCGGTTTTTCAATATCAGTTTTTCAATATTTGTTTTTCAATATCGGTTTTTGAATATCGGTTCTAATATCGGATTCAGTATCGGTTTTTGAATATCGGTTCTAATATCGAATTAAATATCGGTTTTTCAATATCGGTTTTTCAATATCGGTTTTTCAATATTTGTTTTTCAATATCGGTTTTTCAATATCGGTCCTAATTTCGGATTCAGTATCGGTTTTTCAATATCGGTTTTTCAATATCGGTTTTTCAATATCGGTTTTTCAATATCAGTTTTTCAATATTTGTTTTTCAATATCGGTTTTTGAATATCGGTTCTAATATCGGATTCAATATCGGTTTTTCAATATCGGTTTTTCAATATCGGTTTTGCAATATCGGTTTTTCAATATCGGTTTTGCAATATCAGTTTTTCGATATAGGTTTTTCAATATCGGTTTTTCAATATCGGTTCTAATATCGGATTTAACATCGGTTTTTGAATATCGGTTCTAATATCGGATTCAACATCGGTTTTTGAATATCGGTTCTAATATCGAATTAAATATCGGTTTTTCAATATCGGTTTTTCAATATCGGTTTTTCAATATCGGTTTTTCAATATCAGTTTTTCAATATTTGTTTTTGAATATCGGTTTTTGAATATCGGTTCTAATATCGGATTCAGTATCGGTTTTTGAATATCGGTTCTAATATCGAATTAAATATCGGTTTTTCAATATCGGTTTTTCAATATCGGTTTTTCAATATTTGTTTTTCAATATCGGTTTTTCAATATCGGTCCTAATTTCGGATTCAGTATCGGTTTTTCAATATCGGTTTTTCAATATCGGTTTTTCAATATCAGTTTTTCAATATTTGTTTTTCAATATCGGTTTTTGAATATCGGTTCTAATATCGGATTCAATATCGGTTTTTCAATATCGGTTTTTCAATATCGGTTTTTCAATATCGGTTTTTCAATATCGGTTTTGCAATATAAGTTTTTCGATATAGGTTTTTCAATATCGGTTTTTCAATATCGGTTCTAATTTCGGATTTAACATCGGTTTTTGAATATCGGTTCTAATATCGGATTCAACATCGGTATTTGAATATCGGTTCTAATATCGGATTCAATATCGGTTTTGCAATATCAGTTTTTCGATATAGGTTTTTCAATATCGGTTTTTCAATATCGGTTTTTCAATATCGGTTCTAATATCGGATTCAATATCGGTTTTTCAATTACGGTTTTGCAATATCAGTTTTTCGATATAGGTTTTTCAATATCGGTTTTTCAATATCGGTTTTTGAATATCGGTTCTAATATCGGATTCGACATCGGTTTTTGAATATCGGTTCTAATATCGGATTCAATATCGGTTTTTCAATATCGGTTTTTCAATATCGGTTTTGCAATATCAGTTTTTCGATATAGGTTTTTCAATATCGGTTTTTGAATATCGGTTCTAATATCGGATTCAATATCGGTTTTTGAATATCGGTTCTAATATCGGATTCAACATCGGTTTTTGAATATCGGTTCTAATGTCGGATTCAATATCGGTTTTGCAATATCAGTTTTTCGATATAGGTTTTTGAATATCGGTTTTTGAATATCGGTTCTAATATCGGATTCAATATCGGTTTTTGAATATCGGTTCTAATATCGGATTCAATATCGGTTTTTGAATATCGGTTCTAATATCGGATTCAATATCGGTTTTTGAATATCGATTCTAATATCGGATTCAATATCGGTTTTTCAATATCGGTTTTGCAATATCAGTTTTTCGATATCAGTTTTTCAATATCGGTTTTTCAATATTGGTTCTAATATCGGATTCAATATCGGTTTTTCAATATCGGTTTTTCAATATCGGTTTTTCAATATCAGTTTTTCAATATTTGTTTTTCAATATGTGTTTTTCGTTATCGGTTTTTCAATATCGGTTTTTCAATATCGGTCCTAATATCGGATTCAATATCGGTTTTTCAATATCGGTTTTTCAATATCGGTTTTTCAATATCAGTTTTTCAATATTTGTTTTTCAATATCGGTTTTTGAATATCGGTTCTAATATCGGATTCAACATCGGTTTTTCAATATCGGTTCTAATATCGGATTCAACATCGGTTTTTCAATATCGGTTTTGCAATATCAGTTTTTCGATATAGGTTTTTCAATATCGGTTTTTGAATATCGGTTCTAATATCGGATTCAATATCGGTTTTTGAATATCGGTTCTAATATCGGATTCAATATCGGTTTTGCAATATCAGTTTTTCGATATAGGTTTTTCAATATCGGTTTTTCAATATCGGTTTTTCAATATCGGTTCTAATATCGGATTCAATATCGGTTTTTCAATTACGGTTTTGCAATATCAGTTTTTCGATATAGGTTTTTCAATATCGGTTTTTCAATATCGGTTCTAATTTCGGATTTAACATCGGTTTTTGAATATCGGTTCTAATATCGGATTCAACATCGGTATTTGAATATCGGTTCTAATATCGGATTCAATATCGGTTTTGCAATATCAGTTTTTCGATATAGGTTTTTCAATATCGGTTTTTCAATATCGGTTTTTCAATATCGGTTCTAATATCGGATTCAATATCGGTTTTTCAATTACGGTTTTGCAATATCAGTTTTTCGATATAGGTTTTTCAATATCGGTTTTTCAATATCGGTTTTTGAATATCGGTTCTAATATCGGATTCGACATCGGTTTTTGAATATCGGTTCTAATATCGGATTCAATATCGGTTTTTCAATATCGGTTTTTCAATATCGGTTTTGCAATATCAGTTTTTCGATATAGGTTTTTCAATATCGGTTTTTGAATATCGGTTCTAATATCGGATTCAATATCGGTTTTTGAATATCGGTTCTAATATCGGATTCAACATCGGTTTTTGAATATCGGTTCTAATGTCGGATTCAATATCGGTTTTGCAATATCAGTTTTTCGATATAGGTTTTTCAATATCGGTTTTTGAATATCGGTTCTAATATCGGATTCAATATCGGTTTTTGAATATCGATTCTAATATCGGATTCAATATCGGTTTTTCAATATCGGTTTTGCAATATCAGTTTTTCGATATCAGTTTTTCAATATCGGTTTTTCAATATTGGTTCTAATATCGGATTCAATATCGGTTTTTCAATATCGGTTTTTCAATATCGGTTTTTCAATATCAGTTTTTCAATATTTGTTTTTCAATATGTGTTTTTCGTTATCGGTTTTTCAATATCGGTTTTTCAATATCGGTCCTAATATCGGATTCAATATCGGTTTTTCAATATCGGTTTTTCAATATCGGTTTTTCAATATCAGTTTTTCAATATTTGTTTTTCAATATCGGTTTTTGAATATCGGTTCTAATATCGGATTCAACATCGGTTTTTCAATATCGGTTCTAATATCGGATTCAACATCGGTTTTTCAATATCGGTTTTGCAATATCAGTTTTTCGATATAGGTTTTTCAATATCGGTTTTTGAATATCGGTTCTAATATCGGATTCAATATCGGTTTTTGAATATCGGTTCTAATATCGGATTCAATATCGGTTTTGCAATATCAGTTTTTCGATATAGGTTTTTCAATATCGGTTTTTCAATATCGGTTTTTCAATATCGGTTCTAATATCGGATTCAATATCGGTTTTTCAATTACGGTTTTGCAATATCAGTTTTTCGATATAGGTTTTTGAATATCGGTTTTTGAATATCGGTTCTAATATCGGATTCGACATCGGTTTTTGAATATCGGTTCTAATATCGGATTCAATATCGGTTTTTCAATATCGGTTTTGCAATATCAGTTTTCGATATAGGTTTTTCAATATCGGTTTTTGAATATCGGTTCTAATATCGGATTCAATATCGGTTTTTGAATATCGGTTCTAATATCGGATTCAATATCGGTTCTAATATCGGATTCAATATCGGTTTTTCAATATCGGTTCTAATATCGGATTCAATATCGGTTTTTCAATATCGGTTTTTCAATATCGGTTTTTCAATATCGGTTTTGCAATATCAGTTTTTCGATATAGGTTTTTCAATATCGGTTTTTCAATATCGGTTCTAATTTCGGATTTAACATCGGTTTTTGAATATCGGTTCTAATATCGGATTCAACATCGGTTTTTGAATATCGGTTCTAATATCGGATTCAATATCGGTTTTGCAATATCAGTTTTTCGATATAGGTTTTTCAATATCGGTTTTTCAATATCGGTTTTTCAATATCGGTTTTGCAATATCAGTTTTTCGATATAGGTTTTTCAATATCGGTTTTTCAATTTCGGTTCTAATATCGGATTCAATATCGGTTTTTCAATTACGGTTTTGCAATATCGGTTTTGCAATATCAGTTTTTCGATATAGGTTTTTCAATATCGGTTTTTGAATATCGGTTCTAATATCGGATTCAATATCGGTTTTTGAATATCGGTTCTAATATCGGATTCAATATCGGTTTTTGAATATCGGTTCTAATATCGGATTCAATATCGGTTTTTCAATATCGGTTTTGCAATATCAGTTTTTCGATATCAGTTTTTCAATATCGGTTTTTCAATATCGGTTCTAATATCGGATTCAATATCGGTTTTTCAATATCGGTTTTTCAATATCGGTTTTTCAATATCAGTTTTTCAATATTTGTTTTTCAATATGTGTTTTTCGTTATCGGTTTTTCAATATCGGTTTTTCAATATCGGTCCTAATATCGGATTCAATATCGGTTTTTCAATATCGGTTTTTCAATATCAGTTTTTCAATATTTGTTTTTCAATATCGGTTTTTGAATATCGGTTCTAATATCGGATTCAACATCGGTTTTTGAATATCGGTTCTAATATCGGATTCAACATCGGTTTTTCAATATCGGTTTTGCAATATCAGTTTTTCGATATTGGTTTTTGAATATCGGTTTTTGAACATCGGTTCTAATATCGGATTCAATATCGGTTTTTGAATATCGGTTCTAATATCGGATTCAATATCGGTTTTTGAATATCGGTTCTAATATCGGATTCAATATCGGTTTTGCAATATCGGTTTTTCAATATCGGTTTTGCAATATCAGTTTTTCGATATAGGTTTTTCAATGTCGGTTTTTCAATATCGGTTCTAATATCGGATTCAATATCGGTTTTTCAATATCGGTTTTGCAATATCAGTTTTTCGATATAGGTTTTTCAATATCGGTTTTTGAATATCGGTTCTAATATCGGATTCAATATCGGTTTTTGAATATCGGTTCTAATATCGGATTCAACATCGGTTTTTGAATATCGGTTCTAATATCGGATTCAACATCGGTTTTTGAATATCGGTTCTAATGTCGGATTCAATATCGGTTTTGCAATATCAGTTTTTCGATATAGGTTTTTCAATATCGGTTTTTCAATATCGGTTCTAATATCGGATTCAATATCGGTTTTTCAATATCGGTATTTCAATATCGGTTTTGCAATATCAGTTTTTCGATATAGGTTTTTCAATATCGGTTTTTGAATATCGGTTCTAATATCGGATTCAATATCGGTTTTTGAATATCGGTTCTAATATCGGATTCAACATCGGTTTTTGAATATCGGTTCTAATATCGGATTCAATATCGGTTTTGCAATATCAGTTTTTCGATATAGGTTTTTCAATATCGGTTTTTCAATATCGGTTTTTCAATATCGGTTTTTCAATATCGGTTTTTGAATATCGGTTCTAATATCGGATTCAATATCGGTTTTTGAATATCGGTTCTAATATCGGATTCAATATCGGTTTTTGAATATCGGTTCTAATATCGGATTCAATATCGGTTTTTGAATATCGATTCTAATATCGGATTCAATATCGGTTTTTCAATATCGGTTTTGCAATATCAGTTTTTCGATATCAGTTTTTCAATATCGGTTTTTCAATATTGGTTCTAATATCGGATTCAATATCGGTTTTTCAATATCGGTTTTTCAATATCGGTTTTTCAATATCAGTTTTTCAATATTTGTTTTTCAATATGTGTTTTTCGTTATCGGTTTTTCAATATCGGTCCTAATATCGGATTCAATATCGGTTTTTCAATATCGGTTTTTCAATATCGGTTTTTCAATATCAGTTTTTCAATATTTGTTTTTCAATATCGGTTTTTGAATATCGGTTCTAATATCGGATTCAACATCGGTTTTTGAATATCGGTTCTAATATCGGATTCAACATCGGTTTTTCAATATCGGTTTTGCAATATCAGTTTTTCGATATAGGTTTTTCAATATCGGTTTTTCAATATCGGTTCTAATATCGGATTCAATATCGGTTTTTCAATATCGGTTTTGGAATATCAGTTTTTCGATATAGGTTTTTCAATATCGGTTTTTGAATATCGGTTCTAATATCGGATTCAATATCGGTTTTTGAATATCGGTTCTAATATCGGATTCAACATCGGTTTTTGAATATCGGTTCTAATATCGGATTCAACATCGGTTTTTGAATATCAGTTCTAATGTCGGATTCAATATCGGTTTTTCAATATCGGTTTTGCAATATCAGTTTTTCGATATCAGTTTTTCAATATCGGTTTTTCAATATCGGTTCTAATATCGGATTCAATATCGGTTTTTCAATATCGGTTTTTCAATATCGGTTTTTCAATATCGGTTTTTCAATATCAGTTTTTCAATATTTGTTTTTCAATATGTGTTTTTCGTTATCGGTTTTTCAATATCGGTTTTTCAATATCGGTCCTAATATCGGATTCAATATCGGTTTTTCAATATCGGTTTTTCAATATCGGTTTTTCAATATCAGTTTTTCAATATTTGTTTTTCAATATCGGTTTTTGAATATCGGTTCTAATATCGGATTCAACATCGGTTTTTGAATATCGGTTCTAATATCGGATTCAACATCGGTTTTTCAATATCGGTTTTGCAATATCAGTTTTTCGATATAGGTTTTTCGATATAGGTTTTTGAATATCGGTTTTTGAATATCGGTTTTTGAATATCGGTTCTAATATCGGATTCAATATCGGTTTTTGAATATCGGTTCTAATATCGGA
>NW_027485786.1:0-30884 GCF_050908995.1 Andrena cerasifolii
GCTTCAAAGGCATCGCCTTAAAGTTGCAAATAAGAGGCGCATGCCTTTCAAGAGGCGTTCGAAAATTCTGCGTCTCTTCGTTAAACAGTCACTGTCTCGAAACATCTGCGCCATATCTCGCTCTTTGATTTGCTCTCCGGAGATGTTACATTGTGCCATCTCTTTCGACGGCATGTTCTCCTGTTACAAAGCCCAATTTTGTGCAATCTGAAAATTTTCGCCAGATTTTGGCCAATATATCAGGAGAACATGAAGTGGAAAGTGGTATACTAAATTTCAGCTTCAAAGGAAACGCCTTAAAGTTGCAAATCAGAGGCGCAGGTCTTTGAAGAGGCGTTCGAAAATTCTGCGTCTCTTCGTTAAACAGTCACTCTCTCGAAACTTCTGCGCCACTTCTCGCTCTTTGATTTGCTCTCCGGAGACGTTACTTTGTGCCATCTCTGTCGACGGCATGTTGTCCTGTTACAAAGCCCAATCTTGTGCATTCTGAAAATTTTCGCCAGATTGTGGCCAATATATCAAGAGAACATGAAGTAGAAGGAGGCACACTAGATTTCAGCTTCAAAGGCATCCCCTTAAAGTTGCAAATAAGAGGCGCAGGCCTTTCAAGAGACGTTCGAAAATTCTGCGGCTCTTCGTTAAACAGTCACTGTCTCGAAACTTCTGCGCCACTTCTCGCTCTTTGATTTGCTCTCCGGAGACGTTACTTTGTGCCATCTCTGTCGACGGCATGTTGTCCTGTTACAAAGCCCAATTTTGTGCATTCTGAAAATTTTCGCCAGATTGTGGCCAATATATCAGGAGAACATGAAGTGGAAGGAGGTATACTAGATTTCAGCTTCAAAGGCATCGCCTTAAAGTTGCAAATAAGAGGCGCATGCCTTTCAAGAGGCGTTCGAAATTTCTGCGCCTCTTCGTTAAACAGTCACTGTCTCGAAACTTCTGCGCCACTTCTCGCTCTTTGATTTGCTCTCCGGAGACGTTACGTTGTGCCATCTCTTTCGACGGCATGTTCTCCTGTTACAAAGTCCAATTTTGTGCATTCTGAAAATTTTCGCCAGATTTTGGCCAATATATCAGGAGAACATGAAGTGGAAAGAGGTATACTAGATTTCAGCTTCAAAGGCATCGCCTTAAAGTTGCAAATAAGAGGCGCATGCATTTCAAGAGGCGTTCGAAAATTCTGCGTCTCTTCGTTAAACAGTCACTGTCTCGAAACTTCTGCGCCACTTCTCGCTCTTTGATTTGCTCTCCGGAGACGTTACTTTGTGCCATCTCTGTCGACGGCATGTTGTCCTGTTACAAAGCCCAATTTTGTGCATTCTGAAAATTTTCGCCCGATTGTGTCCAATATATCAGGAGAACATGAATTGGAAGGAGGTACACTAGATTTCAGCTTCAAAGGCATCGCCTTAAAGTTGCAAATAAGATGCGCAGGCCTTTCAAGAGGCGTTCGAAAATTCTGCGGCTCTTCGTTAAACAGTCACTGTCTCGAAACATCTGCGCCACTTCTCGCTCTTTGATTTGCTCTCCGGAGACGTTACTTTGTGCCATCTCTGTCGACGGCATGTTGTCCTGTTACAAAGTCCAATTTTGTGCATTCTGAAAATTTTCGCCAGATTTTGGCCAATATATCAGGAGAACATGAAGTCGAAAGTGGTATACTAAATTTCAGCTTCAAAGGAAACGCCTTAAAGTTGCAAATCAGAGGCGCAGGTCTTTGAAGAGGCGTTCGAAAATTCTGCGTCTCTTCGTTAAACAGTCACTCTCTCGAAACTTCTGCGCCACTTCTCGCTCTTTGATTTGCTCTCCGGAGGCGTTACTTTGTGCCATCTCTGTCGACGGCATGTTGTCCTGTTACAAAGCCCAATCTTGTGCATTCTGAAAATTTTCGCCAGATTGTGGCCAATATATCAAGAGAACATGAAGTAGAAGGAGGCACACTAGATTTCAGCTTCAAAGGCATCGCCTTAAAGTTGCAAATAAGAGGCGCAGGCCTTTCAAGAGGCGTTCGAAAATTTTGCGTCTCTTCGTTAAACAGTCACTGTCTCGAAACATCTGCGCCACATCTCGCTCTTTGATTTGCTCTCCGGAGACGTTGCTTTGTGCCATCTCTGTCGACGGCATGTTGTCCTGTTACAAAGCCCAATTTTGTGCATTCTGAAAATTTTCGCCAGATTGTGGCCAATATATCAGGAGAACATGAAGTGGAAGGAGGTATACTAGATTTCAGCTTCAAAGGCATCGCCTTAAAGTTGCAAATAAGAGGCGCATGCCTTTCAAGAGGCGTTCGAAATTTCTGCGCCTCTTCGTTAAACAGTCACTGTCTCGAAACTTCTGCGCCACTTCTCGCTCTTTGATTTGCTCTCCGGAGACGTTACGTTGTGCCATCTCTTTCGACGGCATGTTCTCCTGTTACAAAGTCCAATTTTGTGCATTCTGAAAATTTTCGCCAGATTTTGGCCAATATATCAGGAGAACATGAAGTGGAAAGAGGTATACTAGATTTCAGCTTCAAAGGCATCGCCTTAAAGTTGCAAATAAGAGGCGCATGCATTTCAAGAGGCGTTCGAAAATTCTGCGTCTCTTCGTTAAACAGTCACTGTCTCGAAACTTCTGCGCCACTTCTCGCTCTTTGATTTGCTCTCCGGAGACGTTACTTTGTGCCATCTCTGTCGACGGCATGTTGTCCTGTTACAAAGCCCAATTTTGTGCATTCTGAAAATTTTCGCCCGATTGTGTGCAATATATCAGGAGAACATGAATTGGAAGGAGGTACACTAGATTTCAGCTTCAAAGGCATCGCCTTAAAGTTGCAAATAAGATGCGCAGGCCTTTCAAGAGGCGTTCGAAAATTCTGCGGCTCTTCGTTAAACAGTCACTGTCTCGAAACATCTGCGCCACTTCTCGCTCTTTGATTTGCTCTCCGGAGACGTTACTTTGTGCCATCTCTGTCGACGGCATGTTGTCCTGTTACAAAGTCCAATTTTGTGCATTCTGAAAATTTTCGCCAGATTTTGGCCAATATATCAGGAGAACATGAAGTCGAAAGTGGTATACTAAATTTCAGCTTCAAAGGAAACGCCTTAAAGTTGCAAATCAGAGGCGCAGGTCTTTGAAGAGGCGTTCGAAAATTCTGCGTCTCTTCGTTAAACAGTCACTCTCTCGAAACTTCTGCGCCACTTCTCGCTCTTTGATTTGCTCTCCGGAGGCGTTACTTTGTGCCATCTCTGTCGACGGCATGTTGTCCTGTTACAAAGCCCAATCTTGTGCATTCTGAAAATTTTCGCCAGATTGTGGCCAATATATCAAGAGAACATGAAGTAGAAGGAGGCACACTAGATTTCAGCTTCAAAGGCATCGCCTTAAAGTTGCAAATAAGAGGCGCAGGCCTTTCAAGAGGCGTTCGAAAATTTTGCGTCTCTTCGTTAAACAGTCACTGTCTCGAAACATCTGCGCCACATCTCGCTCTTTGATTTGCTCTCCGGAGACGTTGCTTTGTGCCATCTCTGTCGACGGCATGTTGTCCTGTTACAAAGCCCAATTTTGTGCATTCTGAAAATTTTCGCCAGATTGTGGCCAATATATCAGGAGAACATGAAGTAGAAGGAGGTACACTAGATTTCAGCTTCAAAGGCATCGCCTTAAAGTTGCAAATAAGAGGCGCAGGCCTTTCACGAGGCGTTCTAAAATTCTGCGTCTCTTCGTTAAACAGTCACTGTCTCGAAACATCTGCGCCACTTCTCGCTCTTTGATTTGCTCTCCGGAGACGTTACGTTGTGCCATCTCTTTCGACGGCATGTTCTCCTGTTACAAAGTCCAATTTTGTGCATTCTGAAAATTCTCGCCAGATTTTGGCCAATATATCAGGAGAACATGAAGTAGAAGGAGGCACACTAGATTTCAGCTTCAAAGGCATCGCCTTAAAGTTGCAAATAAGAGGCGCAGGCCTTTCAAGAGGCGTTCGAAAATTCTGCGTCTCTTCGTTAAACAGTCACTCTCTCGAAACTTCTGCGCCACTTCTCGCTCTTTGATTTGCTCTCCGGAGACGTTACTTTGTGCCATCTCTGTCGACGGCATGTTGTCCTGTTACAAAGCCCAATCTTGTGCATTCTGAAAATTTTCGCCAGATTGTGGCCAATATATCAAGAGAACATGAAGTAGAAGGAGGCACACTAGATTTCAGCTTCAAAGGCATCGCCTTAAAGTTGCAAATAAGAGGCGCAGGCCTTTCAAGAGACGTTCGAAAATTCTGCGGCTCTTCGTTAAACAGTCACTGTCGCGAAACATCTGCGCCACTTCTCGCACTTTGATTTGCTCTCCGGAGACGTTACTTTGTGCCATCTCTGTCGACGGCATGTTGTCCTGTTACAAAGCCCAATTTTGTGCATTCTGAAAATTTTCGCCAGATTGTGGCCAATATATCAGGAGAACATGAAGTGGAAGGAGGTATACTAGATTTCAGCTTCAAAGGCATCGCCTTAAAGTTGCAAATAAGAGGCGCATGCCTTTCAAGAGGCGTTCGAAATTTCTGCGCCTCTTCGTTAAACAGTCACTGTCTCGAAACTTCTGCGCCACTTCTCGCTCTTTGATTTGCTCTCCGGAGACGTTACGTTGTGCCATCTCTTTCGACGGCATGTTCTCCTGTTACAAAGTCCAATTTTGTGCATTCTGAAAATTTTCGCCAGATTTTGGCCAATATATCAGGAGAACATGAAGTGGAAAGAGGTATACTAGATTTCAGCTTCAAAGGCATCGCCTTAAAGTTGCAAATAAGAGGCGCATGCATTTCAAGAGGCGTTCGAAAATTCTGCGTCTCTTCGTTAAACAGTCACTGTCTCGAAACTTCTGCGCCACTTCTCGCTCTTTGATTTGCTCTCCGGAGACGTTACGTTGTGCCATCTCTTTCGACGGCATGTTCTCCTGTTACAAAGTCCAATTTTGTGCATTCTGAAAATTTTCGCCAGATTTTGGCCAATATATCAAGAGAACATGAAGTGGAAAGAGGTATACTAGATTTCAGCTTCAAAGGCATCGCCTTAAAGTTGCAAATAAGAGGCGCATGCATTTCAAGAGGCGTTCGAAAATTCTGCGTCTCTTCGTTAAACAGTCACTGTCTCGAAACTTCTGCGCCACTTCTCGCTCTTTGATTTGCTCTCCGGAGACGTTACTTTGTGCCATCTCTGTCGACGGCATGTTGTCCTGTTACAAAGCCCAATTTTGTGCATTCTGAAAATTTTCGCCCGATTGTGTCCAATATATCAGGAGAACATGAATTGGAAGGAGGTACACTAGATTTCAGCTTCAAAGGCATCGCCTTAAAGTTGCAAATAAGATGCGCAGGCCTTTCAAGATGCGTTCGAAAATTCTGCGGCTCTTCGTTAAACAGTCACTGTCTCGAAACATCTGCGCCACTTCTCGCTCTTTGATTTGCTCTCCGGAGACGTTACTTTGTGCCATCTCTGTCGACGGCATGTTGTCCTGTTACAAAGTCCAATTTTGTGCATTCTGAAAATTTTCGCCAGATTTTGGCCAATATATCAGGAGAACATGAAGTCGAAAGTGGTATACTAAATTTCAGCTTCAAAGGAAACGCCTTAAAGTTGCAAATCAGAGGCGCAGGTCTTTGAAGAGGCGTTCGAAAATTCTGCGTCTCTTCGTTAAACAGTCACTCTCTCGAAACTTCTGCGCCACTTCTCGCTCTTTGATTTGCTCTCCGGAGGCGTTACTTTGTGCCATCTCTGTCGACGGCATGTTGTCCTGTTACAAAGCCCAATCTTGTGCATTCTGAAAATTTTCGCCAGATTGTGGCCAATATATCAAGAGAACATGAAGTAGAAGGAGGCACACTAGATTTCAGCTTCAAAGGCATCGCCTTAAAGTTGCAAATAAGAGGCGCAGGCCTTTCAAGAGGCGTTCGAAAATTTTGCGTCTCTTCGTTAAACAGTCACTGTCTCGAAACATCTGCGCCACATCTCGCTCTTTGATTTGCTCTCCGGAGACGTTGCTTTGTGCCATCTCTGTCGACGGCATGTTGTCCTGTTACAAAGCCCAATTTTGTGCATTCTGAAAATTTTCGCCAGATTGTGGCCAATATATCAGGAGAACATGAAGAAGAAGGAGGTACACTAGATTTCAGCTTCAAAGGCATCGCCTTAAAGTTGCAAATAAGAGGCGCAGGCCTTTCACGAGGCGTTCTAAAATTCTGCGTCTCTTCGTTAAACAGTCACTGTCTCGAAACATCTGCGCCACTTCTCGCTCTTTGATTTGCTCTCCGGAGACGTTACGTTGTGCCATCTCTTTCGACGGCATGTTCTCCTGTTACAAAGTCCAATTTTGTGCATTCTGAAAATTCTCGCCAGATTTTGGCCAATATATCAGGAGAACATGAAGTAGAAGGAGGCACACTAGATTTCAGCTTCAAAGGCATCGCCTTAAAGTTGCAAATAAGAGGCGCAGGCCTTTCAAGAGGCGTTCGAAAATTCTGCGTCTCTTCGTTAAACAGTCACTCTCTCGAAACTTCTGCGCCACTTCTCGCTCTTTGATTTGCTCTCCGGAGACGTTACTTTGTGCCATCTCTGTCGACGGCATGTTGTCCTGTTACAAAGCCCAATCTTGTGCATTCTGAAAATTTTCGCCAGATTGTGGCCAATATATCAAGAGAACATGAAGTAGAAGGAGGCACACTAGATTTCAGCTTCAAAGGCATCGCCTTAAAGTTGCAAATAAGAGGCGCAGGCCTTTCAAGAGACGTTCGAAAATTCTGCGGCTCTTCGTTAAACAGTCACTGTCGCGAAACATCTGCGCCACTTCTCGCACTTTGATTTGCTCTCCGGAGACGTTACTTTGTGCCATCTCTGTCGACGGCATGTTGTCCTGTTACAAAGCCCAATTTTGTGCATTCTGAAAATTTTCGCCAGATTGTGGCCAATATATCAGGAGAACATGAAGTGGAAGGAGGTATACTAGATTTCAGCTTCAAAGGCATCGCCTTAAAGTTGCAAATAAGAGGCGCATGCCTTTCAAGAGGCGTTCGAAATTTCTGCGCCTCTTCGTTAAACAGTCACTGTCTCGAAACTTCTGCGCCACTTCTCGCTCTTTGATTTGCTCTCCGGAGACGTTACGTTGTGCCATCTCTTTCGACGGCATGTTCTCCTGTTACAAAGTCCAATTTTGTGCATTCTGAAAATTTTCGCCAGATTTTGGCCAATATATCAGGAGAACATGAAGTGGAAAGAGGTATACTAGATTTCAGCTTCAAAGGCATCGCCTTAAAGTTGCAAATAAGAGGCGCATGCATTTCAAGAGGCGTTCGAAAATTCTGCGTCTCTTCGTTAAACAGTCACTGTCTCGAAACATCTGCGCCACATCTCGCTCTTTGGTTTGCTCTCCGGAGATGTTACATTGTGCCATTTCTTTCGACGGCATGTTCTCCTGTTACAAAGTCCAATTTTGTGCATTCTGAAAATTTTCGCCAGATTTTGGCCAATATATCAGGAGAACATGAAGTGGAAGGAGGTATACTAGATTTCAGCTTCAAAGGCATCGCCTTAAAGTTGCAATTAAGAGGCGCATGCCTTTCAAGAGGCGTTCGAAAATTCTGCGTCTCTTCGTTAAACAGTCACTGTCTCGAAACATCTGCGCCATATCTCGCTCTTTGATTTGCTCTCCGGAGATGTTACATTGTGCCATCTCTTTCGACGGCATGTTCTCCTGTTACAAAGCCCAATTTTGTGCAATCTGAAAATTTTCGCCAGATTTTGGCCAATATATCAGGAGAACATGAAGTGGAAAGTGGTATACTAAATTTCAGCTTCAAAGGAAACGCCTTAAAGTTGCAAATCAGAGGCGCAGGTCTTTGAAGAGGCGTTCGAAAATTCTGCGTCTCTTCGTTAAACAGTCACTCTCTCGAAACTTCTGCGCCACTTCTCGCTCTTTGATTTGCTCTCCGGAGACGTTACTTTGTGCCATCTCTGTCGACGGCATGTTGTCCTGTTACAAAGCCCAATCTTGTGCATTCTGAAAATTTTCGCCAGATTGTGGCCAATATATCAAGAGAACATGAAGTAGAAGGAGGCACACTAGATTTCAGCTTCAAAGGCATCGCCTTAAAGTTGCAAATAAGAGGCGCAGGCCTTTCAAGAGACGTTCGAAAATTCTGCGGCTCTTCGTTAAACAGTCACTGTCTCGAAACTTCTGCGCCACTTCTCGCTCTTTGATTTGCTCTCCGGAGACGTTACTTTGTGCCATCTCTGTCGACGGCATGTTGTCCTGTTACAAAGCCCAATTTTGTGCATTCTGAAAATTTTCGCCAGATTGTGGCCAATATATCAGGAGAACATGAAGTGGAAGGAGGTATACTAGATTTCAGCTTCAAAGGCATCGCCTTAAAGTTGCAAATAAGAGGCGCATGCCTTTCAAGAGGCGTTCGAAATTTCTGCGCCTCTTCGTTAAACAGTCACTGTCTCGAAACTTCTGCGCCACTTCTCGCTCTTTGATTTGCTCTCCGGAGACGTTACGTTGTGCCATCTCTTTCGACGGCATGTTCTCCTGTTACAAAGTCCAATTTTGTGCATTCTGAAAATTTTCGCCAGATTTTGGCCAATATATCAGGAGAACATGAAGTGGAAAGAGGTATACTAGATTCAGCTTCAAAGGCATCGCCTTAAAGTTGCAAATAAGAGGCGCATGCATTTCAAGAGGCGTTCGAAAATTCTGCGTCTCTTCGTTAAACAGTCACTGTCTCGAAACTTCTGCGCCACTTCTCGCTCTTTGATTTGCTCTCCGGAGACGTTACTTTGTGCCATCTCTGTCGACGGCATGTTGTCCTGTTACAAAGCCCAATTTTGTGCATTCTGAAAATTTTCGCCCGATTGTGTCCAATATATCAGGAGAACATGAATTGGAAGGAGGTACACTAGATTTCAGCTTCAAAGGCATCGCCTTAAAGTTGCAAATAAGATGCGCAGGCCTTTCAAGAGGCGTTCGAAAATTCTGCGGCTCTTCGTTAAACAGTCACTGTCTCGAAACATCTGCGCCACTTCTCGCTCTTTGATTTGCTCTCCGGAGACGTTACTTTGTGCCATCTCTGTCGACGGCATGTTGTCCTGTTACAAAGCCCAATCTTGTGCATTCTGAAAATTTTCGCCAGATTTTGGCCAATATATCAGGAGAACATGAAGTGGAAAGTGGTACACTAGATTTCAGCTTCAAAGGCATCGCCTTAAAGTTGCAAATAAGAGGCGCAGGCCTTTCAAGAGGCGTTCGAAAATTCTGCGTCTCTTCGTTAAACAGTCACTGTCTCGAAACATCTGCGCCACTTCTCGCTCTTTGATTTGTTCTCCGGAGACGTTGCTTTGTACCATCTGTGTCGACGGCATGTTGTCCTGTTACAAAGTCCAATTTTGTGCATTCTGAAAATTTTCGCCAGATTTTGGCCAATATATCAGGAGAACATGAAGTCGAAAGTGGTATACTAAATTTCAGCTTCAAAGGAAACGCCTTAAAGTTGCAAATAAGAGGCGCAGGCCTTTCACGAGGCGTTCTAAAATTCTGCGTCTCTTCGTTAAACAGTCACTGTCTCGAAACATCTGCGCCACTTCTCGCTCTTTGATTTGCTCTCCGGAGACGTTACGTTGTGCCATCTCTTTCGACGGCATGTTCTCCTGTTACAAAGTCCAATTTTGTGCATTCTGAAAATTCTCGCCAGATTTCGGCCAATATATCAGGAGAACATGAAGTAGAAGGAGGCACACTAGATTTCAGCTTCAAAGGCATCGCCTTAAAGTTGCAAATAAGAGGCGCAGGCCTTTCAAGAGGCGTTCGAAAATTCTGCGTCTCTTCGTTAAACAGTCACTGTCTCGAAACATCTGCGCCACATCTCGCTCTTTGATTTGCTCTCCGGAGACGTTGCTTTGTGCCATCTCTGTCGACGGCATGTTGTCCTGTTACAAGTCCAATTTTGTGCATTCTGAAAATTTTCGCCAGATTTTGGCCAATATATCAGGAGAACATGAAGTGGAAAGTGGTATACTAAATTTCAGCTTCAAAGGAAACGCCTTAAAGTTGCAAATCAGAGGCGCAGGTCTTTGAAGAGGCGTTCGAAAATTCTGCGTCTCTTCGTTAAACAGTCACTCTCTCGAAACTTCTGCGCCACTTCTCGCTCTTTGATTTGCTCTCCGGAGACGTTACTTTGTGCCATCTCTGTCGACGGCATGTTGTCCTGTTACAAAGCCCAATCTTGTGCATTCTGAAAATTTTCGCCAGATTGTGGCCAATATATCAAGAGAACATGAAGTAGAAGGAGGCACACTAGATTTCAGCTTCAAAGGCATCGCCTTAAAGTTGCAAATAAGAGGCGCAGGCCTTTCAAGAGACGTTCGAAAATTCTGCGGCTCTTCGTTAAACAGTCACTGTCGCGAAACATCTGCGCCACTTCTCGCACTTTGATTTGCTCTCCGGAGACGTTACTTTGTGCCATCTCTGTCGACGGCATGTTGTCCTGTTACAAAGCCCAATTTTGTGCATTCTGAAAATTTTCGCCAGATTGTGGCCAATATATCAGGAGAACATGAAGTGGAAGGAGGTATACTAGATTTCAGCTTCAAAGGCATCGCCTTAAAGTTGCAAATAAGAGGCGCATGCCTTTCAAGAGGCGTTCGAAATTTCTGCGCCTCTTCGTTAAACAGTCACTGTCTCGAAACTTCTGCGCCACTTCTCGCTCTTTGATTTGCTCTCCGGATACGTTACGTTGTGCCATCTCTTTCGACGGCATGTTCTCCTGTTATAAAGTCCAATTTTGTGCATTCTGATAAATTTCGCCAGATTTTGGCCAATATATCAGGAGAACATGAAGTGGAAAGAGGTATACTAAATTTCAGCTTCAAAGGAAACGCCTTAAAGTTGCAAATCAGGGGCGCAGGCCTTTGAAGAGGCGTTCGAAATTTCTGCGTCTCTTCGTTAAACAGTCACTGTCTCGAAACTTCTGCGCCACTTCTCGCTCTTTGATTTGCTCTCCGGAGACGTTACGTTGTGCCATCTCTTTCGACGGCATGTTCTCCTGTTACAAAGTCCAATTTTGTGCATTCTGAAAGTTTCCGCCAGATTTTGGCCAACATATCAGGAGAACATGAAGTCGAAAGTGGTATACTAAATTTCAGCTTCAAAGGAAACGCCTTAAAGTTGCAAATCAGAGGCGCAGGCCTTTCACGAGGCGTTCTAAAATTCTGCGTCTCTTCGTTAAACAGTCACTGTCTCGAAACATCTGCGCCACTTCTCGCTCTTTGATTTGCTCTCCGGAGACGTTACGTTGTGCCATCTCTTTCGACGGCATGTTCTCCTGTTACAAAGTCCAATTTTGTGCATTCTGAAAATTCTCGCCAGATTTTGGCCAATATATCAGGAGAACATGAAGTAGAAGGAGGCACACTAGATTTCAGCTTCAAAGGCATCGCCTTAAAGTTGCAAATAAGAGGCGCAGGCCTTTCAAGAGGCGTTCGAAAATTCTGCGTCTCTTCGTTAAACAGTCACTGTCTCGAAACATCTGCGCCACATCTCGCTCTTTGATTTGCTCTCCGGAGACGTTGCTTTGTGCCATCTCTGTCGACGGCATGTTGTCCTGTTACAAAGTCCAATTTTGTGCATTCTGAAAATTTTCGCCAGATTTTGGCCAATATATCAGGAGAACATGAAGTGGAAAGTGGTATACTAAATTTCAGCTTCAAGGAAACGCCTTAAAGTTGCAAATCAGAGGCGCAGGTCTTTGAAGAGGCGTTCGAAAATTCTGCGTCTCTTCGTTAAACAGTCACTCTCTCGAAACTTCTGCGCCACTTCTCGCTCTTTGATTTGCTCTCCGGAGACGTTACTTTGTGCCATCTCTGTCGACGGCATGTTGTCCTGTTACAAAGCCCAATTTTGTGCATTCTGAAAATTTTCGCCAGATTGTGGCCAATATATCAGGAGAACATGAAGTGGAAGGAGGTATACTAGATTTCAGCTTCAAAGGCATCGCCTTAAAGTTGCAAATAAGAGGCGCAGGCCTTTCAAGAGGCGTTCGAAAATTTTGCGTCTCTTCGTTAAACAGTCACTGTCTCGAAACATCTGCGGCACATCTCGCTCTTTGATTTGCTCTCCGGAGACGTTGCTTTGTGCCATCTCTGTCGACGGCATGTTGTCCTGTTACAAAGCCCAATTTTGTGCATTCTGAAAATTTTCGCCAGATTGTGGCCAATATATCAGGAGAACATGAAGTAGAAGGAGGTACACTAGATTTCAGCTTCAAAGGCATCGCCTTAAAGTTGCAAATAAGAGGCGCAGGCCTTTCACGAGGCGTTCTAAAATTCTGCGTCTCTTCGTTAAACAGTCACTGTCTCGAAACATCTGCGCCACTTCTCGCTCTTTGATTTGCTCTCCGGAGACGTTACGTTGTGCCATCTCTTTCGACGGCATGTTCTCCTGTTACAAAGTCCAATTTTGTGCATTCTGAAAATTCTCGCCAGATTTTGGCCAATATATCAGGAGAACATGAAGTAGAAGGAGGCACACTAGATTTCAGCTTCAAAGGCATCGCCTTAAAGTTGCAAATAAGAGGCGCAGGCCTTTCAAGAGGCGTTCGAAAATTCTGCGTCTCTTCGTTAAACAGTCACTGTCTCGAAACATCTGCGCCACATCTCGCTCTTTGATTTGCTCTCCGGAGACGTTGCTTTGTGCCATCTCTGTCGACGGCATGTTGTCCTGTTACAAAGTCCAATTTTGTGCATTCTGAAAATTTTCGCCAGATTTTGGCCAATATATCAGGAGAACATGAAGTGGAAAGTGGTATACTAAATTTCAGCTTCAAAGGAAACGCCTTAAAGTTGCAAATCAGAGGCGCAGGTCTTTGAAGAGGCGTTCGAAAATTCTGCGTCTCTTCGTTAAACAGTCACTCTCTCGAAACTTCTGCGCCACTTCTCGCTCTTTGATTTGCTCTCCGGAGACGTTACTTTGTGCCATCTCTGTCGACGGCATGTTGTCCTGTTACAAAGCCCAATCTTGTGCATTCTGAAAATTTTCGCCAGATTGTGGCCAATATATCAAGAGAACATGAAGTAGAAGGAGGCACACTAGATTTCAGCTTCAAAGGCATCGCCTTAAAGTTGCAAATAAGAGGCGCAGGCCTTTCAAGAGACGTTCGAAAATTCTGCGGCTCTTCGTTAAACAGTCACTGTCGCGAAACATCTGCGCCACTTCTCGCACTTTGATTTGCTCTCCGGAGACGTTACTTTGTGCCATCTCTGTCGACGGCATGTTGTCCTGTTACAAAGCCCAATTTTGTGCATTCTGAAAATTTTCGCCAGATTGTGGCCAATATATCAGGAGAACATGAAGTGGAAGGAGGTATACTAGATTTCAGCTTCAAAGGCATCGCCTTAAAGTTGCAAATAAGAGGCGCATGCCTTTCAAGAGGCGTTCGAAATTTCTGCGCCTCTTCGTTAAACAGTCACTGTCTCGAAATTTCTGCGCCACTTCTCGCTCTTTGATTTGCTCTCCGGAGACGTTACGTTGTGCCATCTCTTTCGACGGCATGTTCTCCTGTTACAAAGTCCAATTTTGTGCATTCTGAAAATTTTCGCCAGATTTTGGCCAATATATCAGGAGAACATGAAGTGGAAAGAGGTATACTAGATTTCAGCTTCAAAGGCATCGCCTTAAAGTTGCAAATAAGAGGCGCATGCATTTCAAGAGGCGTTCGAAAATTCTGCGTCTCTTCGTTAAACAGTCACTGTCTCGAAACATCTGCGCCACATCTCGCTCTTTGATTTGCTCTCCGGAGATGTTACATTGTGCCATTTCTTTCGACGGCATGTTCTCCTGTTACAAAGTCCAATTTTGTGCATTCTGAAAATTTTCGCCAGATTTTGGCCAATATATCAGGAGAACATGAAGTGGAAGGAGGTATACTAGATTTCAGCTTCAAAGGCATCGCCTTAAAGTTGCAATTAAGAGGCGCATGCCTTTCAAGAGGCGTTCGAAAATTCTGCGTCTCTTCGTTAAACAGTCACTGTCTCGAAACATCTGCGCCATATCTCGCTCTTTGATTTGCTCTCCGGAGATGTTACATTGTGCCATCTCTTTCGACGGCATGTTCTCCTGTTACAAAGCCCAATTTTGTGCAATCTGAAAATTTTCGCCAGATTTTGGCCAATATATCAGGAGAACATGAAGTGGAAAGTGGTATACTAAATTTCAGCTTCAAAGGAAACGCCTTAAAGTTGCAAATCAGAGGCGCAGGTCTTTGAAGAGGCGTTCGAAAATTCTGCGTCTCTTCGTTAAACAGTCACTCTCTCGAAACTTCTGCGCCACTTCTCGCTCTTTGATTTGCTCTCCGGAGACGTTACTTTGTGCCATCTCTGTCGACGGCATGTTGTCCTGTTACAAAGCCCAATCTTGTGCATTCTGAAAATTTTCGCCAGATTGTGGCCAATATATCAAGAGAACATGAAGTAGAAGGAGGCACACTAGATTTCAGCTTCAAAGGCATCGCCTTAAAGTTGCAAATAAGAGGCGCAGGCCTTTCAAGAGACGTTCGAAAATTCTGCGGCTCTTCGTTAAACAGTCACTGTCGCGAAACATCTGCGCCACTTCTCGCACTTTGATTTGCTCTCCGGAGACGTTACTTTGTGCCATCTCTGTCGACGGCATGTTGTCCTGTTACAAAGCCCAATTTTGTGCATTCTGAAAATTTTCGCCAGATTGTGGCCAATATATCAGGAGAACATGAAGTGGAAGGAGGTATACTAGATTTCAGCTTCAAAGGCATCGCCTTAAAGTTGCAAATAAGAGGCGCATGCCTTTCAAGAGGCGTTCGAAATTTCTGCGCCTCTTCGTTAAACAGTCACTGTCTCGAAACTTCTGCGCCACTTCTCGCTCTTTGATTTGCTCTCCGGAGACGTTACGTTGTGCCATCTCTTTCGACGGCATGTTCTCCTGTTATAAAGTCCAATTTTGTGCATTCTGAAAATTTTCGCCAGATTTTGGCCAATATATCAGGAGAACATGAAGTGGAAAGAGGTATACTAGATTTCAGCTTCAAAGGCATCGCCTTAAAGTTGCAAATAAGAGGCGCATGCATTTCAAGAGGCGTTCGAAAATTCTGCGTCTCTTCGTTAAACAGTCACTGTCTCGAAACTTCTGCGCCACTTCTCGCTCTTTGATTTGCTCTCCGGAGACGTTACTTTGTGCCATCTCTGTCGACGGCATGTTGTCCTGTTACAAAGCCCAATTTTGTGCATTCTGAAAATTTTCGCCCGATTGTGGCCAATATATCAGGAGAACATGAATTGGAAGGAGGTACACTAGATTTCAGCTTCAAAGGCATCGCCTTAAAGTTGCAAATAAGATGCGCAGGCCTTTCAAGAGGCGTTCGAAAATTCTGCGGCTCTTCGTTAAACAGTCACTATCTCGAAACATCTGCGCCACTTCTCGCTCTTTGATTTGCTCTCCGGAGACGTTACTTTGTGCCATCTCTGTCGACGGCATGTTGTCCTGTTACAAAGCCCAATCTTGTGCATTCTGATAATTTTCGCCAGATTGTGGCCAATATATCAAGAGAACATGAAGTAGAAGGAGGCACACTAGATTTCAGCTTCAAAGGCATCGCCTTAAAGTTGCAAATAAGAGGCGCAGGCCTTTCAAGAGGCGTTCGAAAATTCTGCGTCTCTTCGTTAAACAGTCACTGTCTCGAAACATCTGCGCCACATCTCGCTCTTTGATTTGCTCTCCGGAGACGATGCTTTGTACCATCTCTGTCGACGGCATGTTGTCCTGTTACAAAGCCCAATCTTGTGCATTCTGAAAATTTTCGCCAGATTGTGGCCAATATATCAAGAGAACATGAAGTAGAAGGAGGCACACTAGATTTCAGCTTCAAAGTCATCGCCTTAAAGTTGCAAATAAGAGGCGCAGGCCTTTCAAGAGGCGTTCGAAAATTTTGCGTCTCTTCGTTAAACAGTCACTGTCTCGAAACATCTGCGCCACATCTCGCTCTTTGATTTGCTCTCCGGAGACGTTGCTTTGTGCCATCTCTGTCGACGGCATGTTGTCCTGTTACAAAGCCCAATTTTGTGCATTCTGAAAATTTTCGCCCGATTCTAGCCAATATATCAGGAGAACATGAATTGGATGGAGGTACACTAGATTTCAGCTTCAAAGGCATCGCCTTAAAGTTGCAAATAAGAGGCGCAGGCCTTTCAAGAGGCGTTCGAAAATTCTGCGGCTCTTCGTTAAACAGTCACTGTCTCGAAACATCTGCGCCACATCTCGCTCTTTGATTTGCTCTCCGGAGATGTTACATTGTGCCATTTCTTTCGACGGCATGTTCTCCTCGTACAAAGTCCAATTTTGTGCATTCTGAAAATTTTCGCCAGATTTTGGCCAATATATCAGGAGAACATGAAGTGGAAGGAGGTATACTAGACTTCAACTTCAAAGGCATCGCCTTAAAGTTGCAATTAAGAGGCGCATGCCTTTCAAGAGGCGTTCGAAAATTCTGCGTCTCTTCGTTAAACAGTCACTGTCTCGAAACATCTGCGCCATATCTCGCTCTTTGATTTGCTCTCCGGAGATGTTACATTGTGCCATCTCTTTCGACGGCATGTTCTCCTGTTACAAAGCCCAATTTTGTGCAATCTGAAAATTTTCGCCAGATTTTGGCCAACATATCAGGAGAACATGAATTGGAATGAGGTATACTAAATTTCAGCTTCAAAGGCATCGCATTAAAGTTGCAAATAAGAGGCGCGGGCCTTTCAAGAGGCGTTCGAAATTTCTGCGCCTCTTCGTTAAACAGTCACTGTCTCGAAACTTCTGCGCCACTTCTCGCTCTTTGATTTGCTCTCCGGAGACGTTACGTTGTGCCATCTCTTTCGACGGCATGTTCTCCTGTTACAAAGTCCAATTTTGTGCATTCTGAAAATTTTCGCCAGATTTTGGCCAATATATCAGGAGAACATGAAGTGGAAAGAGGTATACTAGATTTCAGCTTCAAAGGCATCGCCTTAAAGTTGCAAATAAGAGGCGCATGCATTTCAAGAGGCGTTCGAAAATTCTGCGTCTCTTCGTTAAACAGTCACTGTCTCGAAACTTCTGCGCCACTTCTCGCTCTTTGATTTGCTCTCCGGAGACGTTACTTTGTGCCATCTCTGTCGACGGCATGTTGTCCTGTTACAAAGCCCAATTTTGTGCATTCTGAAAATTTTCGCCCGATTGTGGCCAATATATCAGGAGAACATGAATTGGAAGGAGGTACACTAGATTTCAGCTTCAAAGGCATCGCCTTAAAGTTGCAAATAAGATGCGCAGGCCTTTCAAGAGGCGTTCGAAAATTCTGCGGCTCTTCGTTAAACAGTCACTATCTCGAAACATCTGCGCCACTTCTCGCTCTTTGATTTGCTCTCCGGAGACGTTACTTTGTGCCATCTCTGTCGACGGCATGTTGTCCTGTTACAAAGCCCAATCTTGTGCATTCTGATAATTTTCGCCAGATTGTGGCCAATATATCAAGAGAACATGAAGTAGAAGGAGGCACACTAGATTTCAGCTTCAAAGGCATCGCCTTAAAGTTGCAAATAAGAGGCGCAGGCCTTTCAAGAGGCGTTCGAAAATTCTGCGTCTCTTCGTTAAACAGTCACTGTCTCGAAACATCTGCGCCACATCTCGCTCTTTGATTTGCTCTCCGGAGACGTTGCTTTGTACCATCTCTGTCGACGGCATGTTGTCCTGTTACAAAGTCCAATTTTGTGCATTCTGAAAATTTTCGCCAGATTTTGGCCAATATATCAAGAGAACATGAAGTCGAAAGTGGTATACTAAATTTCAGCTTCAAAGGAAACGCCTTAAAGTTGCAAATCAGAGGCGCAGGTCTTTGAAGAGGCGTTCGAAAATTCTGCGTCTCTTCGTTAAACAGTCACTCTCTCGAAACTTCTGCGCCACTTCTCGCTCTTTGATTTGCTCTCCGGAGACGTTACTTTGTGCCATCTCTGTCGACGGCATGTTGTCCTGTTACAAAGCCCAATCTTGTGCATTCTGAAAATTTTCGCCAGATTGTGGCCAATATATCAAGAGAACATGAAGTAGAAGGAGGCACACTAGATTTCAGCTTCAAAGTCATCGCCTTAAAGTTGCAAATAAGAGGCGCAGGCCTTTCAAGAGGCGTTCGAAAATTTTGCGTCTCTTCGTTAAACAGTCACTGTCTCGAAACATCTGCGCCACATCTCGCTCTTTGATTTGCTCTCCGGAGACGTTGCTTTGTGCCATCTCTGTCGACGGCATGTTGTCCTGTTACAAAGCCCAATTTTGTGCATTCTGAAAATTTTCGCCCGATTGTAGCCAATATATCAGGAGAACATGAATTGGATGGAGGTACACTAGATTTCAGCTTCAAAGGCATCGCCTTAAAGTTGCAAATAAGAGGCGCAGGCCTTTCAAGAGGCGTTCGAAAATTCTGCGGCTCTTCGTTAAACAGTCACTGTCTCGAAACATCTGCGCCACATCTCGCTCTTTGATTTGCTCTCCGGAGATGTTACATTGTGCCATCTCTTTCGACGGCATGTTCTCCTGTTACAAAGTCCAATTTTGTGCATTCTGAAAATTTTCGCCAGATTTTGGACAATATATCAGGAGAACATGAAGTGGAAGGAGGTATACTAGATTTCAGCTTCAAAGGCATCGCCTTAAAGTTGCAAATAAGAGGCGCATGCCTTTCAAGAGGCGTTCGTAAATTCTGCGTCTCTTCGTTAAACAGTCACTGTTGCGAAACATCTGCGCCACTTCTCGCTCTTTGATTTGCTCTCCGGAGACGTTACTTTGTGCCATCTCTGTCGACGGCATGTTGTCCTGTTACAAAGCCCAATTTTGTGCATTCTGAAAATTTTCGCCAGATTGTGGCCAATATATCAGGAGAACATGAATTGGAAGGAGGTACACTAGATTTCATCTGCAAAGGCATCGCCTTAATGTTGCAAATAAGAGGCGCAGGCATTTCAAGAGGCGTTCGAAAATTCTGCGTCTCTTCGTTAAACAGTCACTGTCTCGAAACATCTGCGCCACATTTCGCTCCTTGATTTGCTCTCCGGAGACGTTACTTTGTGCCATCTCTGTCGACGGCATGTTGTCCTGTTACAAAGCCCAATTTTGTGCATTCTGAAAATTTTCGCCAGATTGTGGCCAATATATCAGGAGAACATGAAGTGGAAGGAGGTATACTAGATTTCAGCTTCAAAGGCATCGCCTTAAAGTTGCAAATAAGAGGCGCAGGCCTTTCAAGAGGCGTTCGAAAATTTTGCGTCTCTTCGTTAAACAGTCACTGTCTCGAAACATCTGCGCCACATCTCGCTCTTTGATTTGCTCTCCGGAGACGTTGCTTTGTGCCATCTCTGTCGACGGCATGTTGTCCTGTTACAAAGCCCAATTTTGTGCATTCTGAAAATTTTCGCCAGATTGTGGCCAAAATATCAGGAGAACATGAATTGGAAGGAGGTACACTAGATTTCATCTGCAAAGGCATCGCCTTAAAGTTGCAAATAAGAGGCGCAGGCCTTTCAAGAGGCGTTCGAAAATTCTGCGTCTCTTCGTTAAACAGTCACTGTCTCGAAACTTCTGCGCCACTTCTCGCTCTTTGATTTGCTCTCCGGAGACGTTACTTTGTGCCATCTCTGTCGGCGGCATGTTGTCCTGTTACAAAGCCCAATCTTGTGCATACTGAAAATTTTCTCCAGATTGTGGCCAATATATCAGGAGAACATGAAGTAGAAGGAGGTACACTAGATTTCAGCTTCAAAGGCATCGCCTTAAAGTTGCAAATAAGAGTCGCAGGCCTTTCAAGAGGCGTTCTAAAATTCTGCGTCTCTTCGTTAAACAGTCACTGTCTCGAAACATCTGCGCCACTTCTCGCTCTTTGATTTGCTCTCCGGAGACGTTACGTTGTGCCATCTCTTTCGACGGCATGTTCTCCTGTTACAAAGTCCAATTTTGTGGATTCTGAAAATTCTCGCCAGATTTTGGCCAATATATCAGGAGAACATGAAGTGGAAAGAGGTATACTAAATTTCAGCTTCAAAGGAAACGCCTTAAAGTTGCAAATCAGAGGCGCAGGCCTTTGAGGAGGCGTTCGAAAATTCTGCGTCTCTTCGTTAAACAGTCACTGTCTCGAAACTTCTGCGCCACTTCTCGCTCTTTGATTTGCTCTCCGGAGACGTTACATTGTGCCATCTCTGTCGACGGCATGTTGTCCTGTTACAAAGCCCAATTTTGTGCATTCTGAAAATTTTCGCCCGATTGTGGCCAATATATCAGGAGAACATGAATTGGAAGGAGGTACACTAGATTTCAGCTTCAAAGGCATCGCCTTAAAGTTGCAAATAAGATGCGCAGGCCTTTCAAGAGGCGTTCGAAAATTCTGCGGCTCTTCGTTAAACAGTCACTGTCTCGAAATATCTGCGCCACTTCTCGCTCTTTGATTTGCTCTCCGGAGACGTTACTTTGTGCCATCTCTGTCGACGGCATGTTGTCCTGTTACAAAGCCCAATCTTGTGCATTCTGAAAATTTTCGCCAGATTGTGGCCAATATATCAAGAGAACATGAAGTAGAAGGAGGCACACTAGATTTCAGCTTCAAAGGCATCGCCTTAAAGTTGCAAATAAGAGGCGCAGGCCTTTCAAGAGGCGTTCGAAAATTCTGCGTCTCTTCGTTAAACAGTCACTGTCTCGAAACATCTGCGCCACATCTCGCTCTTTGATTTGCTCTCCGGAGACGTTGCTTTGTGCCATCTCTGTCGACGGCATGTTGTCCTGTTACAAAGTCCAATTTTGTGCATTCTGAAAATTTTCGCCAGATTGTGGCCAATATATCAGGAGAACATGAAGTGGAAGGAGGTATACTAGATTTCAGCTTCAAAGGCATCGCCTTAAAGTTGCAAATAAGAGGCGCATGCCTTTCAAGAGGCGTTCGAAATTTCTGTGCCTCTTCGTTAAACAGTCACTGTCTCGAAACTTCTGCGCCACTTCTCGCTCTTTGATTTGCTCTCCGGAGACGTTACGTTGTGCCATCTCTTTCGACGGCATGTTCTCCTGTTACAAAGTCCAATTTTGTGCATTCTGAAAATTTTCGCCAGATTTTGGCCAATATATCATTAGAACATGAAGTGGAAAGTGGTATACTAAATTTCAGCTTCAAAGGAAACGCCTTAAAGTTGCAAATCAGAGGCGCAGGTCTTTGAAGAGGCGTTCGAAAATTCTGCGTCTCTTCGTTAAACAGTCACTCTCTCGAAACTTCTGCGCCACTTCTCGCTCTTTGATTTGCTCTCCGGAGACGTTACTTTGTGCCATCTCTGTCGACGGCATGTTGTCCTGTTACAAAGCCCAATCTTGTGCATTCTGAAAATTTTCGCCAGATTGTGGCCAATATATCAAGAGAACATGAAGTAGAAGGAGGCACACTAGATTTCAGCTTCAAAGGCATCCCCTTAAAGTTGCAAATAAGAGGCGCAGGCCTTTCAAGAGACGTTCGAAAATTCTGCGGCTCTTCGTTAAACAGTCACTGTCTCGAAACTTCTGCGCCACTTCTCGCTCTTTGATTTGCTCTCCGGAGACGTTACTTTGTGCCATCTCTGTCGACGGCATGTTGTCCTGTTACAAAGCCCAATTTTGTGCATTCTGAAAATTTTCGCCAGATTGTGGCCAATATATCAGGAGAACATGAAGTGGAAGGAGGTATACTAGATTTCAGCTTCAAAGGCATCGCCTTAAAGTTGCAAATAAGAGGCGCATGCCTTTCAAGAGGCGTTCGAAATTTCTGCGCCTCTTCGTTAAACAGTCACTGTCTCGAAACTTCTGCGCCACTTCTCGCTCTTTGATTTGCTCTCCGGAGACGTTACGTTGTGCCATCTCTTTCGACGGCATGTTCTCCTGTTACAAAGTCCAATTTTGTGCATTCTGAAAATTTTCGCCAGATTTTGGCCAATATATCAGGAGAACATGAAGTGGAAAGAGGTATACTAGATTTCAGCTTCAAAGGCATCGCCTTAAAGTTGCAAATAAGAGGCGCATGCATTTCAAGAGGCGTTCGAAAATTCTGCGTCTCTTCGTTAAACAGTCACTGTCTCGAAACTTCTGCGCCACTTCTCGCTCTTTGATTTGCTCTCCGGAGACGTTACTTTGTGCCATCTCTGTCGACGGCATGTTGTCCTGTTACAAAGCCCAATTTTGTGCATTCTGAAAATTTTCGCCCGATTGTGTCCAATATATCAGGAGAACATGAATTGGAAGGAGGTACACTAGATTTCAGCTTCAAAGGCATCGCCTTAAAGTTGCAAATAAGATGCGCAGGCCTTTCAAGAGGCGTTCGAAAATTCTGCGGCTCTTCGTTAAACAGTCACTGTCTCGAAACATCTGCGCCACTTCTCGCTCTTTGATTTGCTCTCCGGAGACGTTACTTTGTGCCATCTCTGTCGACGGCATGTTGTCCTGTTACAAAGTCCAATTTTGTGCATTCTGAAAATTTTCGCCAGATTTTGGCCAATATATCAGGAGAACATGAAGTCGAAAGTGGTATACTAAATTTCAGCTTCAAAGGAAACGCCTTAAAGTTGCAAATCAGAGGCGCAGGTCTTTGAAGAGGCGTTCGAAAATTCTGCGTCTCTTCGTTAAACAGTCACTCTCTCGAAACTTCTGCGCCACTTCTCGCTCTTTGATTTGCTCTCCGGAGGCGTTACTTTGTGCCATCTCTGTCGACGGCATGTTGTCCTGTTACAAAGCCCAATCTTGTGCATTCTGAAAATTTTCGCCAGATTGTGGCCAATATATCAAGAGAACATGAAGTAGAACGAGGCACACTAGATTTCAGCTTCAAAGGCATCGCCTTAAAGTTGCAAATAAGAGGCGCAGGCCTTTCAAGAGGCGTTCGAAAATTTTGCGTCTCTTCGTTAAACAGTCACTGTCTCGAAACATCTGCGCCACATCTCGCTCTTTGATTTGCTCTCCGGAGACGTTGCTTTGTGCCATCTCTGTCGACGGCATGTTGTCCTGTTACAAAGCCCAATTTTGTGCATTCTGAAAATTTTCGCCAGATTGTGGCCAATATATCAGGAGAACATGAAGTAGAAGGAGGTACACTAGATTTCAGCTTCAAAGGCATCGCCTTAAAGTTGCAAATAAGAGGCGCAGGCCTTTCACGAGGCGTTCTAAAATTCTGCGTCTCTTCGTTAAACAGTCACTGTCTCGAAACATCTGCGCCACTTCTCGCTCTTTGATTTGCTCTCCGGAGACGTTACGTTGTGCCATCTCTTTCGACGGCATGTTCTCCTGTTACAAAGTCCAATTTTGTGCATTCTGAAAATTCTCGCCAGATTTTGGCCAATATATCAGGAGAACATGAAGTAGAAGGAGGCACACTAGATTTCAGCTTCAAAGGCATCGCCTTAAAGTTGCAAATAAGAGGCGCAGGCCTTTCAAGAGGCGTTCGAAAATTCTGCGTCTCTTCGTTAAACAGTCACTCTCTCGAAACTTCTGCGCCACTTCTCGCTCTTTGATTTGCTCTCCGGAGACGTTACTTTGTGCCATCTCTGTCGACGGCATGTTGTCCTGTTACAAAGCCCAATCTTGTGCATTCTGAAAATTTTCGCCAGATTGTGGCCAATATATCAAGAGAACATGAAGTAGAAGGAGGCACACTAGATTTCAGCTTCAAAGGCATCGCCTTAAAGTTGCAAATAAGAGGCGCAGGCCTTTCAAGAGACGTTCGAAAATTCTGCGGCTCTTCGTTAAACAGTCACTGTCGCGAAACATCTGCGCCACTTCTCGCACTTTGATTTGCTCTCCGGAGACGTTACTTTGTGCCATCTCTGTCGACGGCATGTTGTCCTGTTACAAAGCCCAATTTTGTGCATTCTGAAAATTTTCGCCAGATTGTGGCCAATATATCAGGAGAACATGAAGTGGAAGGAGGTATACTAGATTTCAGCTTCAAAGGCATCGCCTTAAAGTTGCAAATAAGAGGCGCATGCCTTTCAAGAGGCGTTCGAAATTTCTGCGCCTCTTCGTTAAACAGTCACTGTCTCGAAACTTCTGCGCCACTTCTCGCTCTTTGATTTGCTCTCCGGAGACGTTACGTTGTGCCATCTCTTTCGACGGCATGTTCTCCTGTTACAAAGTCCAATTTTGTGCATTCTGAAAATTTTCGCCAGATTTTGGCCAATATATCAGGAGAACATGAAGTGGAAAGAGGTATACTAGATTTCAGCTTCAAAGGCATCGCCTTAAAGTTGCAAATAAGAGGCGCATGCATTTCAAGAGACGTTCGAAAATTCTGCGTCTCTTCGTTAAACAGTCACTGTCTCGAAACATCTGCGCCACATCTCGCTCTTTGATTTGCTCTCCGGAGATGTTACATTGTGCCATTTCTTTCGACGGCATGTTCTCCTGTTACAAAGTCCAATTTTGTGCATTCTGAAAATTTTCGCCCGATTGTGGCCAATATATCAGGAGAACATGAATTGGAAGGAGGTACACTAGATTTCAGCTTCAAAGGCATCGCCTTAAAGTTGCAAATAAGATGCGCAGGCCTTTCAAGAGGCGTTCGAAAATTCTGCGGCTCTTCGTTAAACAGTCACTGTCTCGAAATATCTGCGCCACTTCTCGCTCTTTGATTTGCTCTCCGGAGACGTTACTTTGTGCCATCTCTGTCGACGGCATGTTGTCCTGTTACAAAGCCCAATCTTGTGCATTCTGAAAATTTTCGCCAGATTGTGGCCAATATATCAAGAGAACATGAAGTAGAAGGAGGCACACTAGATTTCAGCTTCAAAGGCATCGCCTTAAAGTTGCAAATAAGAGGCGCAGGCCTTTCAAGAGGCGTTCGAAAATTCTGCGTCTCTTCGTTAAACAGTCACTGTCTCGAAACATCTGCGCCACATCTCGCTCTTTGATTTGCTCTCCGGAGACGTTGCTTTGTGCCATCTCTGTCGACGGCATGTTGTCCTGTTACAAAGTCCAATTTTGTGCATTCTGAAAATTTTCGCCAGATTGTGGCCAATATATCAGGAGAACATGAAGTGGAAGGAGGTATACTAGATTTCAGCTTCAAAGGCATCGCCTTAAAGTTGCAAATAAGAGGCGCATGCCTTTCAAGAGGCGTTCGAAATTTCTGTGCCTCTTCGTTAAACAGTCACTGTCTCGAAACTTCTGCGCCACTTCTCGCTCTTTGATTTGCTCTCCGGAGACGTTACGTTGTGCCATCTCTTTCGACGGCATGTTCTCCTGTTACAAAGTCCAATTTTGTGCATTCTGAAAATTTTCGCCAGATTTTGGCCAATATATCAGGAGAACATGAAGTGGAAAGTGGTATACTAAATTTCAGCTTCAAAGGAAACGCCTTAAAGTTGCAAATCAGAGGCGCAGGTCTTTGAAGAGGCGTTCGAAAATTCTGCGTCTCTTCGTTAAACAGTCACTCTCTCGAAACTTCTGCGCCACTTCTCGCTCTTTGATTTGCTCTCCGGAGACGTTACTTTGTGCCATCTCTGTCGACGGCATGTTGTCCTGTTACAAAGCCCAATCTTGTGCATTCTGAAAATTTTCGCCAGATTGTGGCCAATATATCAAGAGAACATGAAGTAGAAGGAGGCACACTAGATTTCAGCTTCAAAGGCATCCCCTTAAAGTTGCAAATAAGAGGCGCAGGCCTTTCAAGAGACGTTCGAAAATTCTGCGGCTCTTCGTTAAACAGTCACTGTCTCGAAACTTCTGCGCCACTTCTCGCTCTTTGATTTCCTCTCCGGAGACGTTACTTTGTGCCATCTCTGTCGACGGCATGTTGTCCTGTTACAAAGCCCAATTTTGTGCATTCTGAAAATTTTCGCCAGATTGTGGCCAATATATCAGGAGAACATGAAGTGGAAGGAGGTATACTAGATTTCAGCTTCAAAGGCATCGCCTTAAAGTTGCAAATAAGAGGCGCATGCCTTTCAAGAGGCGTTCGAAATTTCTGCGCCTCTTCGTTAAACAGTCACTGTCTCGAAACTTCTGCGCCACTTCTCGCTCTTTGATTTGCTCTCCGGAGACGTTACGTTGTGCCATCTCTTTCGACGGCATGTTCTCCTGTTACAAAGTCCAATTTTGTGCATTCTGAAAATTTTCGCCAGATTTTGGCCAATATATCAGGAGAACATGAAGTGGAAAGAGGTATACTAGATTTCAGCTTCAAAGGCATCGCCTTAAAGTTGCAAATAAGAGGCGCATGCCTTTCAAGAGGCGTTCGAAATTTCTGTGCCTCTTCGTTAAACAGTCACTGTCTCGAAACTTCTGCGCCACTTCTCGCTCTTTGATTTGCTCTCCGGAGACGTTACGTTGTGCCATCTCTTTCGACGGCATGTTCTCCTGTTACAAAGTCCAATTTTGTGCATTCTGAAAATTTTCGCCAGATTTTGGCCAATATATCAGGAGAACATGAAGTGGAAAGTGGTATACTAAATTTCAGCTTCAAAGGAAACGCCTTAAAGTTGCAAATCAGAGGCGCAGGTCTTTGAAGAGGCGTTCGAAAATTCTGCGTCTCTTCGTTAAACAGTCACTCTCTCGAAACTTCTGCGCCACTTCTCGCTCTTTGATTTGCTCTCCGGAGACGTTACTTTGTGCCATCTCTGTCGACGGCATGTTGTCCTGTTACAAAGCCCAATCTTGTGCATTCTGAAAATTTTCGCCAGATTGTGGCCAATATATCAAGAGAACATGAAGTAGAAGGAGGCACACTAGATTTCAGCTTCAAAGGCATCCCCTTAAAGTTGCAAATAAGAGGCGCAGGCCTTTCAAGAGACGTTCGAAAATTCTGCGGCTCTTCGTTAAACAGTCACTGTCTCGAAACTTCTGCGCCACTTCTCGCTCTTTGATTTGCTCTCCGGAGACGTTACTTTGTGCCATCTCTGTCGACGGCATGTTGTCCTGTTACAAAGCCCAATTTTGTGCATTCTGAAAATTTTCGCCAGATTGTGGCCAATATATCAGGAGAACATGAAGTGGAAGGAGGTATACTAGATTTCAGCTTCAAAGGCATCGCCTTAAAGTTGCAAATAAGAGGCGCATGCCTTTCAAGAGGCGTTCGAAATTTCTGCGCCTCTTCGTTAAACAGTCACTGTCTCGAAACTTCTGCGCCACTTCTCGCTCTTTGATTTGCTCTCCGGAGACGTTACGTTGTGCCATCTCTTTCGACGGCATGTTCTCCTGTTACAAAGTCCAATTTTGTGCATTCTGAAAATTTTCGCCAGATTTTGGCCAATATATCAGGAGAACATGAAGTGGAAAGAGGTATACTAGATTTCAGCTTCAAAGGCATCGCCTTAAAGTTGCAAATAAGAGGCGCATGCATTTCAAGAGGCGTTCGAAAATTCTGCGTCTCTTCGTTAAACAGTCACTGTCTCGAAACTTCTGCGCCACTTCTCGCTCTTTGATTTGCTCTCCGGAGACGTTACTTTGTGCCATCTCTGTCGACGGCATGTTGTCCTGTTACAAAGCCCAATCTTGTGCATTCTGAAAATTTTCGCCAGATTGTGTCCAATATATCAGGAGAACATGAATTGGAAGGAGGTACACTAGATTTCAGCTTCAAAGGCATCGCCTTAAAGTTGCAAATAAGATGCGCAGGCCTTTCAAGAGGCGTTCGAAAATTCTGCGGCTCTTCGTTAAACAGTCACTGTCTCGAAACATCTGCGCCACTTCTCGCTCTTTGATTTGCTCTCCGGAGACGTTACTTTGTGCCATCTCTGTCGACGGCATGTTGTCCTGTTACAAAGTCCAATTTTGTGCATTCTGAAAATTTTCGCCAGATTTTGGCCAATATATCAGGAGAACATGAAGTCGAAAGTGGTATACTAAATTTCAGCTTCAAAGGAAACGCCTTAAAGTTGCAAATCAGAGGCGCAGGTCTTTGAAGAGGCGTTCGAAAATTCTGCGTCTCTTCGTTAAACAGTCACTCTCTCGAAACTTCTGCGCCACTTCTCGCTCTTTGATTTGCTCTCCGGAGGCGTTACTTTGTGCCATCTCTGTCGACGGCATGTTGTCCTGTTACAAAGCCCAATCTTGTGCATTCTGAAAATTTTCGCCAGATTGTGGCCAATATATCAAGAGAACATGAAGTAGAAGGAGGCACACTAGATTTCAGCTTCAAAGGCATCGCCTTAAAGTTGCAAATAAGAGGCGCAGGCCTTTCAAGAGGCGTTCGAAAATTTTGCGTCTCTTCGTTAAACAGTCACTGTCTCGAAACATCTGCGCCACATCTCGCTCTTTGATTTGCTCTCCGGAGACGTTGCTTTGTGCCATCTCTGTCGACGGCATGTTGTCCTGTTACAAAGCCCAATTTTGTGCATTCTGAAAATTTTCGCCAGATTGTGGCCAATATATCAGGAGAACATGAAGTAGAAGGAGGTACACTAGATTTCAGCTTCAAAGGCATCGCCTTAAAGTTGCAAATAAGAGGCGCAGGCCTTTCACGAGGCGTTCTAAAATTCTGCGTCTCTTCGTTAAACAGTCACTGTCTCGAAACATCTGCGCCACTTCTCGCTCTTTGATTTGCTCTCCGGAGACGTTACGTTGTGCCATCTCTTTCGACGGCATGTTCTCCTGTTACAAAGTCCAATTTTGTGCATTCTGAAAATTCTCGCCAGATTTTGGCCAATATATCAGGAGAACATGAAGTAGAAGGAGGCACACTAGATTTCAGCTTCAAAGGCATCGCCTTAAAGTTGCAAATAAGAGGCGCAGGCCTTTCAAGAGGCGTTCGAAAATTCTGCGTCTCTTCGTTAAACAGTCACTCTCTCGAAACTTCTGCGCCACTTCTCGCTCTTTGATTTGCTCTCCGGAGACGTTACTTTGTGCCATCTCTGTCGACGGCATGTTGTCCTGTTACAAAGCCCAATCTTGTGCATTCTGAAAATTTTCGCCAGATTGTGGCCAATATATCAAGAGAACATGAAGTAGAAGGAGGCACACTAGATTTCAGCTTCAAAGGCATCGCCTTAAAGTTGCAAATAAGAGGCGCAGGCCTTTCAAGAGACGTTCGAAAATTCTGCGGCTCTTCGTTAAACAGTCACTGTCGCGAAACATCTGCGCCACTTCTCGCACTTTGATTTGCTCTCCGGAGACGTTACTTTGTGCCATCTCTGTCGACGGCATGTTGTCCTGTTACAAAGCCCAATTTTGTGCATTCTGAAAATTTTCGCCAGATTGTGGCCAATATATCAGGAGAACATGAAGTGGAAGGAGGTATACTAGATTTCAGCTTCAAAGGCATCGCCTTAAAGTTGCAAATAAGAGGCGCATGCCTTTCAAGAGGCGTTCGAAATTTCTGCGCCTCTTCGTTAAACAGTCACTGTCTCGAAACTTCTGCGCCACTTCTCGCTCTTTGATTTGCTCTCCGGAGACGTTACGTTGTGCCATCTCTTTCGACGGCATGTTCTCCTGTTACAAAGTCCAATTTTGTGCATTCTGAAAATTTTCGCCAGATTTTGGCCAATATATCAGGAGAACATGAAGTGGAAAGAGGTATACTAGATTTCAGCTTCAAAGGCATCGCCTTAAAGTTGCAAATAAGAGGCGCATGCATTTCAAGAGACGTTCGAAAATTCTGCGTCTCTTCGTTAAACAGTCACTGTCTCGAAACATCTGCGCCACATCTCGCTCTTTGATTTGCTCTCCGGAGATGTTACATTGTGCCATTTCTTTCGACGGCATGTTCTCCTGTTACAAAGTCCAATTTTGTGCATTCTGAAAATTTTCGCCCGATTGTGGCCAATATATCAGGAGAACATGAATTGGAAGGAGGTACACTAGATTTCAGCTTCAAAGGCATCGCCTTAAAGTTGCAAATAAGATGCGCAGGCCTTTCAAGAGGCGTTCGAAAATTCTGCGGCTCTTCGTTAAACAGTCACTGTCTCGAAATATCTGCGCCACTTCTCGCTCTTTGATTTGCTCTCCGGAGACGTTACTTTGTGCCATCTCTGTCGACGGCATGTTGTCCTGTTACAAAGCCCAATCTTGTGCATTCTGAAAATTTTCGCCAGATTGTGGCCAATATATCAAGAGAACATGAAGTAGAAGGAGGCACACTAGATTTCAGCTTCAAAGGCATCGCCTTAAAGTTGCAAATAAGAGGCGCAGGCCTTTCAAGAGGCGTTCGAAAATTCTGCGTCTCTTCGTTAAACAGTCACTGTCTCGAAACATCTGCGCCACATCTCGCTCTTTGATTTGCTCTCCGGAGACGTTGCTTTGTGCCATCTCTGTCGACGGCATGTTGTCCTGTTACAAAGTCCAATTTTGTGCATTCTGAAAATTTTCGCCAGATTGTGGCCAATATATCAGGAGAACATGAAGTGGAAGGAGGTATACTAGATTTCAGCTTCAAAGGCATCGCCTTAAAGTTGCAAATAAGAGGCGCATGCCTTTCAAGAGGCGTTCGAAATTTCTGTGCCTCTTCGTTAAACAGTCACTGTCTCGAAACTTCTGCGCCACTTCTCGCTCTTTGATTTGCTCTCCGGAGACGTTACGTTGTGCCATCTCTTTCGACGGCATGTTCTCCTGTTACAAAGTCCAATTTTGTGCATTCTGAAAATTTTCGCCAGATTTTGGCCAATATATCAGGAGAACATGAAGTGGAAAGTGGTATACTAAATTTCAGCTTCAAAGGAAACGCCTTAAAGTTGCAAATCAGAGGCGCAGGTCTTTGAAGAGGCGTTCGAAAATTCTGCGTCTCTTCGTTAAACAGTCACTCTCTCGAAACTTCTGCGCCACTTCTCGCTCTTTGATTTGCTCTCCGGAGACGTTACTTTGTGCCATCTCTGTCGACGGCATGTTGTCCTGTTACAAAGCCCAAT